>NC_090649.1:389385729-389685729 GCF_040937935.1 Hyperolius riggenbachi
TACATATACTGGGGACACCTATAGACCTGGCTACATATACTGGGGACACCTATAGACCTGGCTACATATACTGGGGAAACCTATCCACCTGGCTACATATACTGGGGACATCTATAGACCTGGCTATACTGGGAACATCTATCCACCTGGCTATATATACTGGGGACAACTATCCACCTGGCTACATATACTGGGGAAACCTATAGACCTGGCTACATATATTGGGGACACCTATCCACCTGGCTACATATACCGGGGACACCCATAGACCTGGCTATACTGGGAACACCTATACACCTAGCTACATATACTGGGAACACCTATAGACCTGGCTATCTATACAGAAGACACCTATAGCCCTGGCTACCTATTCTGGAGACACCTGTAGAACTGGCTACCTATACTGGGGGCACCCATAGACCTGGATACCTGCACTGGGAAAACCTATAGACCTGGTTACTTTCACTGGGGATACCTTTTGACCTGGTTACCTATACTGGGGGCACCTATTTTCTGGGAACTGTTGCCAGATTAACTATTTTTGGGGAACTGCTGCTGCCAGATTAAGTGTATTTTGCGAAACAGCTGCCAGATGATGTGTATTTTTAGGGAACTGCTGCCCGATTGTGTATAATGGGGGAACCGCTGCTTCCAGATTATGTGTATTTTGGGGAACCACTGCTGCCAGATTACATGTATTTTGGGTGATCCGCTGCCAGATCACGCATATTTTGGGGAGCCGCTGCTAAATTATGTGTATTTGGGGAACCACTGCTGCCAGATTACGTCTATTTTGGGGGAACGACTGCCATATTATCTGTATTTTGGAGGAACCTCTGCCAAGTTGCATGGATTTTTGGTGAAATGCTGTCAGATTACATGTATTTTGGGGGGAAACACTATGGAAGAGTTCAAACTTCCCTGGCAGACCTTTTACACCACTGCTAAGGTCATGTATATTTTGCCCTACCCATGACCACGCCCACATTATGTTGCGTGACCACACCCATTTTTGGCGCGCCGCGGCGCAGTGGGTTTTATCATTATAAGATATCTGTTGTCAGTAAATTATTATATCTTAGCCTGTAAAAAAAGAACGTGAAAGGTGGGAAACACTGGTATGGGGGGGCCCCATAATCTCCTATTGCCCGGGGGCCCCATGAGTTGTCAGTCCGCCCCTGTGTGTGTGTGTGTGTGTGTGTGTGTGTGTGTGTGTGTGTGGTGTGTGTGTGTGTGTGTGTGTTGTGTGTTGTGTGTGTGGTGTGTGTGTGTGTGTGTGTGTGTGTGTGTGTGTGTGTGTGTGTGTGTGTGTGTGTGTGTGTGTGTAGTTTTGTTGGACACCCTCTTTATGGTTGGTGGAGGGTGGTGACTGCTAGGGATGAGATTCAAATTTCATATACAGTATATTATGTCAGATTGTGCGCTGTGCGGCTAGCAAAGCAGTGCGTGTACTATTTTGGAGGCGATTCCGTGTGTGTGTGTGTGTGTGTGTGTGTGTGTGTGTGTGTGTGTGTGTGTGTGTGTGTGTGTGGTGTGTGTGTGGTGTGTGTGTGGTGTGTGTGTGTGTGTGTGTGTGTGTGTGTGTGTGTGTGTGTGTGTGTGTGTGTGTGTGTGTGTGTGTGTAGTTTTGTTGGACACCCTCTTTATGGTTGTCGGAGGGAGGTGACTGCTAGGGATGAGATTCAAATTTCATATACAGTATATTATGTGCAGCTTGAAATCGAACCAAAAACAAAATAACTTCCTGTCAGTTTTTATTTGTCAAAGTTCAAGCTGCATAACATTTACAGGACATTTGATTGCATGGAGAAAAATATTTGCAGTTCGTTAATCATCCCTAGTGGCCGCACATGGTTTACAATATGTTGTGTTAAGCCGCATCTACACGAGTAGATGCGGCCGCGATGCTCCTTATCAATCGAGCCGCTGATGTGGCTCGATTGATAAGATCCGACAGGACGGATCTCCGCACCGCCGATTCCCTGCTCGCTCCCCGCGAGGGGACAATGGCAGGGAATCGAGCGGAAGATAAGCGGCGCCGTTGGGGACGAGCGGGTAATCGTATGCGGCGCACGCGCGGCGAGCGGGGACGCGGCGGGCACGTGCGGGTACGCGGAAGAGGCGATCCGGCGGCTAATCGAGCCCGCGGATCGCAGCCTCATCTACGCTTGTAGATGAGGCTTTAGAGAAGTCTTAAAAGAGGTGGACCCTTGAGATTTTCGCTGGGAGACCCAATGATTTGTAGGTGTGGCCCAGATGTGTGGTCTGATGATAAAGACAGCAACAGGACTGGAGGCTTCATAAAGACAGCAACAGGACTAGAGGCTTAATTTTTGTTTGCTTGCCTCATTAACCATGTGATGTTTTGAACTGCATTATTGATCCCAAATATTGTATACATTACAGGACAGCCGACTAAGTGGGAGGTTGGGGTTTTCTTCTCTGTGTTGTATATCTAGTTTATCCTTATGACAGGATTTACTTGACGCATTTATTGTGGTGGAGTCATATTTGAAAAGCAGAAGACTAGGCCCTTATAGGTTTTTTTTGCTATTATGCTATATCTATTTATTTTAATTTTACTTCAATCAAGATTTTCTACTTTCATAATAATTATTTATATTGTTATTGAATTTTGTCGTGTGGACAACAGCCAACCTCACTTGTTTGTCTCTCCAATTTCTACGTTGGCAGTCGGCACAGCAATAATAATTTTTACATTTATTTTTTGATATGTAAATGATTCCAAAAGGTACTGAATGATTAATATTTGTTGTTATTATATTACAGTAGTTTGTAGCCAGCTGACTAGAATAACCCTGAACTGATTGGTCGCTATGGTCGCTGCATCTTTCGCTAACCTTTTTTTTATTCTGAGTAAAGTCCCTGGGATGAAATGCTTACCCCCATTTCAGAAATGTTTACATTTCCATTGCTGACTTCCTTCTGAGCTATGCTAGTTTTTTTCTTGTATCATAATTGTACTTATATTAGTAAGTAGAGTTATCCATTCAGGCCCCGTTCACACTGGGGATTGCAATACACTAACGATTGTTGCTATCGTTTTGCAGCTGCATTTTTCGTGGTTATCATGTATTTTTTACTGTGCATTTTTGCGATGTTTGAGCAATTGCAATATGCATTTTAAATACATTGCAAACGCCATAGTTCTAAAACCGCGGAAAAATGCTGAATGTATTGCGTTTGCATTTACAGCCAATGCCGGTGATCGCAGCAGTGTTATAACTGCCATATAGTTTACATCACACTAGAGCTTTAAAAACCACCAGTGATTTGGCATTTAGCGGTAAATATCCACTAATCGCGCCAGTGTGAATGGGCCCTAATGGCTCTTTCACGCCAAAAGTGCTTTTAAGGGATTTTCTGATCGCCAGCGCTTTGAAAAATGGTTAAAGGGACACTTAAAGAGAACCAGAGACGAAGCACCCTCGTGTATTTTACCATATATATCAATGGGAACATGATAGTAAACACCTACTCTGCTCTTTGTTTCATTCTTCTCTGCTCAATCTGCCTGTTATCAGCTCTGATAAGAATCCCAGACTGAGCATTCAGTCTAGCTTTGCCCCGAATGATTATAGCTGAGTCAGTCTTCTGTGATGTCTTTTCCAGCCCAAGTCTGCCCCCTTCAGGCTCTGCTTTCCTGCTATGTATTGTTGTTTGTGCATTTATTTAGTTTAGATTCAAAAAGTTGACTGTTGTGGTGTCAAAACTTAAAATATAAAAACTTTTTTGAGAGAAATCAACATTTATTATTTATTTTATTTATTTATTTATTGTATTTATAAAGCGCCAACATATTACGCAGCGCTAACATAAGGGTTATGTAACATAAGGGTCATAGTGCACGTGAATTATTAAAAACAGGTTATTGAAAACCATGTAATTTGATTAAAAATGAAGGTTAATGATAAAAATATTGTTTGTTTTTATTAACGCAGTGCCCGTATTAAAAGCGATATAGTTATTTTATACAGCTAGTGTCAATAGAGAAAAGGTTTGCATTGATGTGAAAGGGGCCCCATTATTACATGATGCCGTTAAAATGTAGATGTTACAATCTCACCTCAGCCCGGCTCCAGCGACACAAGGGCGATCTGCGGCGTGGACAGGGGTCCGACTCCCCACGTGTGGCTGGTGTCTCTCTGGATCCTGCTGGTTCATGCGGATTGCTCGGTGTTCCCCCACCGGCGCCTGCCTCCGAGTCAGGAAGTGATTGACTGGTAGAGTCAATAACTAGAGGCGGTCATGCATGCCATTGGTAAGCTTCTGCACTGGGGCTGTTGGGAGTATTTAAGTCTGGCTGGCACATTCAGTCTTTGCCTGTGATATCGTTAAGTCGGTAGAGCTAGCTGCTGGACTAACCTTGCTGTTGCTTCAAGCTCTTTCCTGACACCTGTCTGAATCCCTGTCTGAACCTTTGCCTGAACCTCGACTATTCTTATATTCTGCTGCCTGTACCCAACACTACCTGTCTGACCACTCGCCTTGTCTTCTTCTGCATAGTTGTTATTCCTGTGTATGACCCCTAGCTTGTTGACTCTGAGATAGCTTACGATTGTGATTGACAGACATCTGATATATGTGTTGGACTCCTGGCTTGCTGACTTTGAGATTAACTTCAACCATTATTGACAAATATGTGAAATCTGTATATGACTTCGAACTGTGTAACTGTATTACATTAGTAGCCTGAACCATTATCTAGTGGGAATTGGTAGTACTATTGCCTTACAGCCTACAGTCCCTATACCTTGCACATTAAAGAGAACCCGGGGTGGAGATTTACATTAAAAAAAATAATGCTACCTGATCCAGGAGGGTGGGCGGATCAGATAGCCTCCATCTCTGCAGCTCTGGTAGCCTTTACTCTTCCACTTTCGGTTTCATGACTCCTGGGGTCACGACATTGGAAGAGCTGGTCTCTGTGAGCAGCGTGCAGGGAGGCAGAGGAGCGGCAGGGGGGCGCGGCCATGAAGAGGCAGGGCTGCCCAATGGCAGCTTTGGAAGGCCTGCAGGAACGCCCCCAGTGGGTGTTTTGAGCAGGGAATCCCTCTCCTCCTTTCCCCTCAAGTTTAGTGACAATCATTGTCGCAAATTTCAGGGGGGCAGGGAGCGGCATGTGGGGGACTCAGAGGCATGTCCTGCGGCAGTGACCATGCCTCTGTGTCCCATCGCCCCCCCCCCCTTTCCCCCCACTGAACCACCTTGGGTACACTTTAAGGCCTGAGTGTAACTGTATTTGGGTAGATCGTATCCATCTCCCGTTCAAGCTGGGATGCGTCACACAAGGCGATGATTGCAAAGGAAGATTGGGGCATGGGGACTGAAGGTTGTGGTTCTGCTGGTCCTTATAGTAGGTAAAAAGTAATAGCAAACTGTAACGAATGGTGTCAGCACACAGAGAGAATCTGATTATTGGTGATCTGCAGTATCACCAATAGGGATGCTCATTCGGATTCCGCGGAAATGCAATTTCCGAAATTCCGATCGGAATTTGCATTTCCGCATCGGAATGCGGAAATCGGTAATGCAAGTGTGTTAGGCGGATTTCCGCCGGAAATCAAGGACATTTCCGCCGGAAATCGTGGAAATTCTGCCCGACTTTAACATCGATTTTCTCAAAAACTATAACTTTTTTTGCATCTTGTTCACAAGATTCAGTTTAATAAACCCTGAAAATTTGGTGTTTCTAGGACTTACGGGGGCTTTGCTATTAACTGCTAAAGTCGGCAGATTTTTACTGTAAAGTAAAATGCAGAAAATCTGCATCTGCTTATTTTCTGCATGTATATTACAGTAAAAATCCGCCGACTTTAATGGTTAATAGCAAAGCCCCCGTAAGTCCTAGAAACACCAAATTTTCAGGGTTTATTAAACAGAATCTTCTGAACAAGATGCAAAAAAAGTTTTCAAAAAGATCTTATAGCTTTTGAGAAAATCAATGTTAAAGTTGGGCGGAATTTCCGCGATTTCCGGCGGAAATTCCGCATTGGAATGCGGAAATTGGTACCGGAAAGCAGAATCAGTAATTGGCAATGGCGGAATGCAGATTTACCGCGGAATCGGAAATTGGCATTTCCGACCATCCCTAATCACCAACAATACAGATATATACCCGATTATTGATGATCTGCAGAATCACCAATAATACAAGTATGACTAACCTCTGGACACCTGATAAAGTGTAAGTGTTTTGGTGCAACAGTAGGCTGTGTCCTGTGGGGCGGGAGACGCAGATAACAATGAGCATGGACCAAATGAGGAGCAGATGGCCCTTGGCTGGGTGTGAACTATCTCCTAGGAAAGGGGATAGAGATAACCTGTGAGCCAGTGATTCCCTGCAATACTGAGAATTAGACTATACTGCTGCCAAAGGACTCCTAAGGGAGAGAGCCCCTGACTGGACTGCCGAGAGGCCTCTCTGAGGAACAGGAGGTCTCTGCGGCTACCTGACACTTGGCTGGGTAGTGTCACAGGTAGTACAGACAGACTGAACACTCAAGGTATGAGTGACAGTCAGAAGGGTCGGCTAGGCCAGGTCGGCAACACACGAGCAGATAAGGTACAGAGACAGAAGGCTGATTTGGTAACCAGGTACAGGCAGGGTTCGGCAACAGGTAGGCAGATATGCATAGGTACCGAATCAGAAAGCTGGAGAGAGGTCTAGAGAGCAATTGGTCATAACAGATAAAGCAGAGGCCTAGTCTAGAGTGTGAGGTCCGTGGTCTCAACACCCAGGAACTGGTCTAAAGTATAACACAGCTCTGACACAGTATTCCTAAGCTTGAGTGTGAGGTCCTTGGTCACAACACCCTGGAACTGGTCTACAGTATAACACAGCAATGACACAGTATTCCTAAGCTTGGGTGTGAGGTCCTTGGTCACAACACCCTGGAACTGGTCTAAAGTATAACACAGCAATGACACAGTATTCCTAAGCTTGGGTGTGAGGTCATTGGTCACAACACCCTCGAACTGGTCTAAAGTATAACACAGTAATGACACAAGCGTAGTCTAGCTAAGTGTGAATTCCCAGGTCCACCTGGTTCTAACACGCTGTGGGATCTGACTATGGTCTGAGTGCTCACACGTATGTATTCGCAATGGCAGACAACCTGAGACTGACCAGCGAGATCTATATATAGTGCAGCGCCACCCAGCGCTACTCAGCCAATGACAGTCTGCGCTGGGATCAGCTGACCAACCTGATCAGCTGATCCCTCTCCTCCTGGCATAAAGGTCCTGCCTCCCAGCGCGCGCGCGTAGCTCTCCATCTGTGTGCACTAGAAGGCTCAGACAAACCAGACGCATGCTGCTGTGCGGAAAACGCCGGTCTGAACGCGGAGACAGCCGCCCCGCCGTCAGACCGCGCAGCGGCATCTCCGCAATCCTTTACACAAACTTATTTTGATTATTTTTTTTAAATGTGTTTTACTGATAAGGTGTAAAAACCTTTTCTTGGAGAAAAGTGGATTGAATAAAGCCTCGTACACATGCTAGACTGACCTTGGCTGAGAGTGTGCATAGGTATCCCCCGAGGTGGCTTAAGGTGCCCATACATCTATCGACTTGGCGGCCGATTGACCATCCGATTCGATAATTATTACCGAATTGGATGAAAATCGGTACTACCAAGTGCATACCCAATCGGGGATGCATCCAATTTCAGGCCGAACATGTTGACTGGACATGCAAAATGTCGGGCTGTCATGGTCCATTGGATGCTCAGCGGTAATGGCGAGCATTATGGGGACAAGCGACAAATGCAACGAAACCCCCGACGCTGTCCAATGTGCCCCCGCCCCGGTGCCCAGTTAAGTATACATCACCTACCCATGTCCGCCACTGGCTCCGGGCTCCTCCATCTATACACATGCCCCACATCTCACACGGATGTGGAATCACAAGGCCAATTCTGGATCAATTTCAGCAGTAAGTTGATTGGGAATCGGCCTGCAGTGTATGGGCAGCCAACAGATCTCTCTCTAATCAGGTTCGATCAGAGAGAGATCTTTTTCTCTTGGTGGAATCTGCCCATTATTGGTAGATGTATGGCTACCTTTAAATATCGAGCATGTCGAATCTGTAAACAATTGCAACACCCTAGCAGACTGGTTCCCTCCTTACCTCACCGACTAGAAGCTGCTGCATTGTGCGCCATGCCATTGTCCTCCCTATTCCTTCCCTCCTCATAACAACAGTACATGTTGCTTGGCTGTAGCCAAGGGAACAATCTAGATGAGCTCATGGCAAGAACTGTTTCCTGAAGAATCGATTCCCAATCCCGACAGATGACAATAGTAGTGTGTATATGCATACTGTAAGGGCCATGGAACTAACTGCTTGCAGTTACCGCTTCTTTTAAGAAGGCTAGAGTGTAAACAAATCTGTAGCATTACAGAAGTCAGTAAAAATCAAAGGGGATAATAGGTGGACAAAATAAAATTGGGAGACATAACAGATGGTTGACAACGTCCAAAAAGAAATCAAGAATTACGCAGAAATGGACATTAGATTTAGCAATGCCTCAATCGCTTTAAATTCATCTTGTTTGTATATTTTTTCATTGAAATGGAAACATACAAATACTTAAAAATACCATAAAGCATCAATCTGTGATCAATAAATACAACTGTCTATAAATATGTCTAGTTTCTCCTTATGTACCCTTAGTAATCTGATTCATGTCCTGGACTATGTCAGCTATGCTTTTATCCAACTTTCATTTAAATATTTGATAGCCCTATCCAGGGTGACCCAGGCCAGCACATTTTACAGAGAGCTTGTATGTGACACTGAAAAGATAGCAATGTGCCAGATATTACCAAAGGCAGTGCAATGTGTCATCTGCAATAATGGTGACAAGTTAATCAACTGTAAACATGAAGTGAAAAAATTGACCGCATTTCAGGAGTTGTAATCAGAGCTCCTGCTAAACTGACATTATGAGCGCAAACACTGACCTGTGGGTTATCTTGTGTTACAAGGGGCACTGCAAAAGCCTGTAGGAACTCAGCCATTACTTTCATTCTCAGCAAAGTCAAAATACTTTTTTCCACATGTGGAATGTCTTTCCTTCAGTTTATAGACCAATTACAGTTAGGGCCGGATTTGTACTCTTTATTGCCCAAGGCCACTGTCACCAGCTGCCCCCCTTCAGTATAGGTAGTGAGATGACCCCTCCCCCCTTACCTCTAGTATAGGTAGCCTGATGATCCCTCTTCCTCAGTATAGGTAGCCAGATGACCCCTCCCCCTTTCCCTCCAATATAGATAGCCAGATGACTCCTTAATCCCTCCTTTCCCCGTCCCCTTTCAGTATAAGTAGTTGGCTCGCCCTCACACCTGCAGCAGCTATCAGTGTCACTCATTTCGTCTCCAGTGCAGAAGATTCCTCTTCCTTTCCATC
Organism: Hyperolius riggenbachi; assembly: GCF_040937935.1. Lineage (NCBI taxonomy): Eukaryota > Metazoa > Chordata > Amphibia > Anura > Hyperoliidae > Hyperolius > Hyperolius riggenbachi. The sequence goes on from NC_090649.1 coordinate 389,395,162, forward strand.
TCCAATGCTGCCCAAGTCCATAGCCGCTGGCCACAATGCAAACGTGCAGAAAGAGCAAGATAGCTTCTGCACAGGTGGCTAGCAGCAGAGTATCAACAAATCCTTCTATAACTGCATACTCCCAATAACAATATCACATTGGTGGATTCTGAGTGGGAACCCCCTCTGTGCTGAGCACGGGTTCAATAGAAGCAGGTTAAATAGAAAGCAAGCAAAAATTATGCAAGATTCAATAATACAAAAAAAAACGGCAAAAAAAACTATACTAGTGCAAAATTCATCAAATAGGACTAGTCAATGGAGCAGCATATTGATGGAGTATGGGATACAGTGCTTAGAAAGTGGAAGGCATGGAAGTGGATCACACCTATGCTCAGGAAGTCAGGAAGGAAGTCGAAAGAAGTCCCCTTTATCGCCCCACATGTATTGCAGGTTTGAGTACCTGCTTCCTCAGGAGATGACAATGAGTGGCTATAGACACTGAAAGATGGTGGAGGGGTCCGAAATCTCCACCCAGCTGCAAATGATTAAAAGCGTGCACTCCCATGTAAAAAGATAAAACCATTGCCTAGTTTTTACGGGCTTAACCCCATGCGTGAGCTATTTGGCCGGCTGCTGGTTGCGCTGTTCTATGCAGGGTCTGGACGCCAAAGTACAATAAGCAGAAAAGCGTGTGTAAAGTCTTTCCGCACGATGAGTAGAGAGAAATGCAATACATTGCATACAATGTATTCTCCTCTACTCATCATGTGTCAGTCTTTATGCACAATATTTTGCCTCCCGCTGTTTAGTGACTCTACCCCCATGTGATGTGCTGGGCTTATGCATTAGCTTTGCTTTAATGTGGATCTGTACAATTACTCACTCTGTGCACAGGGCTGGGATGTTGTATCGAGCTGTGATTGAACAGTTTGATCCTCAGACTGCAGTCTGCTCTGCCCTCTGAATTTCACTAGACATGCCTGAAAGTCACCTTGATATGGTCTGTATGATAAATGTCTACATGACAGGTAATGTGTTTCAGAAAATTCAATTCATTCATCCTGCTGGGAACTGAAACAGCACGTACAGTGGATGTGGGGAACCATTTAGAGGAGCTGGTGATTTCTAGCAATTTAAAGTGCCCCTGGACTTGTTTCATAAAGATGTATATGTAGTCTTAGCAGCCCCTGGCACTTGTTTGTCAGGAGAATTCCTCATTGGGCCTCACTAGGTATAATTCATTGCTGCACTTCCAAGTAGAAGTATTGCACACACAGCACAACAACATCCATGGTGTGAATGAGGCCTACAGCCCCAGCCCAGACACACATGCTAAACTGATCAATTCATCACTTCAAAATGCCTTATAATGGTAATTTCCTGCCAAGGGCGGCACAACACTGGAGCATGCTGGGGCCCTGCCCCCCTGGGAATCACTGTGCCCACCTTAGTGCCACCCCCCTTTCCCCGGTAACTAACACTGGAGCATGCTGGGGCCCTGCCCCCCTGATAATCACTGTTCCCACCTTAGTGCCAACCCCCTTTCCCTGGTGACTAACACTGGAGCATGATGGGGCCCTGCCCCCCTGATAATCACTGTTCCCACCTTAGTTCCAACCCCCTTTCCCCGGTAACTAACACTGGAGCATGCTGGGGCCCTGCCCCCCTGGGAATCACTGTGCCCACCTTAGTTCCAACCCCCTTTCCCCGGTGACTAACACTGGAGCATGCTGGGGCCCTGCCCCCCTGATAATCACTGTTCCCACCTTAGTTCCAACCCCCTTTCCCCGGTGACTAACACTGGAGCATGCTGGGGCCCTGGCCCCCCTGGGAATCACTGTGCCCACCTTAGTGCCACCCTCTTTCCCTGGTAACTAACACTGGAGCATGCTGGGGCTCTGCCCCCTTGGGAATCACTGTGCCCACCTTAGTGCCACCCCCCTTTCCCCGGTAACATACAGTTTACTGTTTCTAGGCTCCAGCAGCGTACAGTGAACAAGTTAGGGTGTCTAAAAAACACTTCATGTCAGCCTGAGGTTATAAAGGTGTCAAATAAACCAAGAGTCTTATCTATTTGCCAGAAATACCTCACAATCCTTGCAAGATCCCTTGTAATTGATGCCACTGGATGACACTTATATTTTCAAAAAAATCTCCCCTTCTGAATATATGTTTTAACATTGTAAGTCAACAGCTTACTGTTTTTCTTTCAAATTGGCCAATAAACTACAGGCTCTATTTTACAGACAGAAAGTTTTGAATCAGGATAATAACCCCCCCCCCCCCGACACACTTCCCCCCCCCCCCCCCCCCAAGTGTAGTGTGCCTTTGTGACCTATGGGTTCCCATTAATTAAAGCGGTGCAGAATGCACATACTTACATTGGCACAGCTTCACTCCCTCCTCTTCACTCTGCAGCGCCAGCATGCACCAGCTTTTCTATGCAAGACCCTGATGTCTTGTGATATGCATCATGGCCTTATGGTGGAACGCTGGTGCACGCACTGCAGAATGAAGCATGGTAGTGCCTGACCTTGGTACTCTAACGCCTGTGCAGCAGCCACTTTGCTCTCTGTGCACGTTTGCATTGTGGCTGGCGGCTATGGACTTGGGCAGCATTGGAGATGGAAAGGAAAAGGAAGTTTCTGCACTGGAGATGAGTGGAGAAATGAATGTCACTGATGGCTGCTGCGGTGTGAAGGTGAGCTGGCTACCTATGCTAAAGAGGGGGGGGGGGGAGGATTAAGGCAGTCATCTGGCTACCTATACTGGAGGGAAAGGGGGGAGGGGTCATCTGGCTACCTATATTGGGGGGAGGGTCATCAGGCTACCTATACTAGGGGTAATAGGGAGAGGGGTCATGTGGCTACCTATAATGGGGGGAAGGGTCAGCTCGCTATACTGAAGGGGGGCAGCAGCTGACAGTGGCCTTGAGCAGTAAAGAGTACAAATCTGGCCCTGGGCATAAGTATGTGCATGCTGTACTGCTCTGCATAAAGGAGGAAGAGAAAGAGAGAGAGGCCCCCTTAGCCTCTGAGTCCCAACCCCACAGTTGCAGGGGCTATTGTTAAACACATGTTGCAAATGTAAAGCCAGCCTCACAGATTTACACTATGCCTCCTCTCTACCAGTCTATACACTGGGGATAAGGCAGTCAATGCCACTGGAGCCACACTTACCAGTCTATACACTGGGGATAAGGCAGTCAATGCCACTGGAGCCACACTTACCAGTCTATACACTGGGGATAAGGCAGTCAATGCCACTGCAGCAGCCACACTTACCAGTCGATGCACTGGGGATAAGGCAGTCAATGCCACCGGAGCCACACTTACCAGTCTATACACTGGGGATAAGGCAGTCAATGCCACTGGAGCCACACTTACCAGTCTATACACTGGGGATAAGGCTGTCAATGCCACTGCAGCTGCCACACTTACCAGTCTATACACTGGGGATAAGGCAGTCAATGCCACCGGAGCCACACTTACCAGTCTATACACTGGGGATAAGGCAGTCAATGCCACTGGAGCCACACTTACCAGTCTATACACTGGGGATAAGGCAGTCAATGCCACTGCAGCAGCCACACTTACCAGTCTATACACTGGGGATAAGGCAGTCAATGCCACTGCAGCAGCCACACTTACCAGTCTATACACTGGGAATAAGACAGTCAATGCCACTGCAGCAGCCACACTTACCAGTCTATACACTGGGAATAAGGCAGTCAATGCCACTGCAGCAGCCACATTTACCAGTCTATACACTGGGAATAAGGCAGTCAATGCCACTGCAGCTGCCACACTTACCAGTCTATACACTGGGGATAAGGCAGTCAATGCCACCGGAGCCACACTTACCAGTCTATACACTGGGGATAAGGCAGTCAATGCCACTGGAGCCACACTTACCAGTCTATACACTGGGGATAAGGCTGTCAATGCCACTGCAGCAGCCACACCAGTCTATACACTGGGGATACGGCAGTCAATGCCACTGCAGCAGCCACACTTACCAGTCTATACACTGGGAATAAGGCAGTCAATGCCACTGCAGCAGCCACACTTACCAGTCTATACACTGGGAATAAGGCAGTCAATGCCACTGCAGCAGCCACACTTACCAGTCTATACACTGGGAATAAGGCAGTCAATGCCACTGCAGCAGCCACACTTACCAGTCTATACACTGGGAATAAGGCAGTCAATGCCACTGCAGCAGCCACACTTACCAGTCTATACACTGGGAATAAGGCAGTCAATGCCACTGCAGCAGCCACACTTACCAGTCTATACACTGACTGGGGATAAGGCAGTCAATGCCACTGCAGCAGCCACACTTACCAGTCTATACACTGGGGATAAGGCAGTCAATGCCACTGCAGCAGCCACACTTACCAGTCTATACACTGGGGATAAGGCAGTCAATGCCACCGGAGCCACACTTACCAGTCTATACACTGGGGATAAGGCAGTCAATGCCACTGGAGCCACACTTACCAGCCTATACACTGGGGATTAGGCAGTCAATACCACCGGAGCCACACTTACCAGTCTATACACTGGGGATAAGGCAGTCAATGCCACTGCAGCAGCCACACTTACCAGTCTATACACTGGGGATAAGGCAGTCAATGCCACTGCAGCAGCCACACTTACCAGTCTATACACTGGGGATAAGGCAGTCAATGCCACTGCAGCAGCCACACTTACCAGTCTGTACACTGGGGATAAGGCAGACAATGCCACTGCAGCAGCCACACCCACAGGGCCTGACAGCTCATTAAATGACTGCTCGACTTTTGGTCATGTGACTCTCAAAAAATGTCAAGATTCTCCAACTGCAAAAGTCCTGTTTCCCACAGAAATTATAAAATCTAAGCACAGTGATTGCCAAAGCTATTGGCTGTATTTTAAGCTCTAGGCCAGGAAGCCTAGATTAAAGAGAACCTGAACCAAGTTAAAATAAACACATGATGTACCTGCAAATGAATATTACATACTTACCTTTTGTCAGGACTGAAATATATCAGTTGCTGTCAGTTACTGTATATATCACTTGCTGTCAGTTATAACGGAAAGGACAACTGATGTGCAAGTAATGTCCATGTTTCCCTATGGCTCAAGTGGGCGACATTACAGTTTAACAGTGAGCTGTTATGGGTCATCGCCATTATTTAAAAGGAAAACTTTGATCACAGTGGTCAAACAGGACACAGGGGAGGAGAAAGAGATTGATGAGATTGAGCTTTTAAGTAACAGCACAATTCATTCACTAGACTCTTGGTGACGAGAGAAAAATACTGCAGTAAACAGTACTGCAGATGCTGCTTATTTCGGTCAGATCCTAGCAGATATTTTGTTTTCTATTACAGATTAGGAAACTGAGCCAAATCATGTTCTTCAGGTCTGGTGATCAAAACGCTATTCCGCAAATGCAGTAAGAAGGGAGTGGTGGCAAGTCTATAAATAACAGCCATGCAATCCAGCAGACAAGTGATAATGGGCAGTGTGAAAGGGTTGGACGATCTCACACTGAGAACATTCGCCCCTTTCTAATTATGCCCCTATTTGGATACACAGTGGAAGCTCTTACAAGCCCATCGGATGTACATTGTGAACTCACACAGAGACCAAGTGCTCCAAAGTGCTCAGTAGGATTAGATCACAATTTATATTACTATTAAACAGCGTTGTTTAATTATCTTTGAATCATCCTCTCTCATGTTCGTTATTCTGCTGACAATGCATTTTTAACTCCGCCATTCTCCACCATTATCAGATTAATTGAAATTTGCCTAATGACAGCATGCTGTGATGCATGTCTGCTACTGATGGTGCAGGAGATGGAAAGGCTAATGATTATTGTACCATATGGTGGCTATGAACACTTTCCCATCCCCAATCATTTTTATCACTCAGATGACATAAAACAGAGCATCTAAATCATACATGCAGCAGCCACTGAAAGGTAACCAAAGAAGTAATGCACCAGCAAATCCCAGAGCTGTAATTAAATATTTATTCCAGGCTTTTTTTAGTATCTGTCGCACTATACTAATAGGAATACAATTGATTCTGCTATAATGTGTATAACTTTAAGCGTATGTCTCAACAACATAGCCGCTTTTCATATGGTAAATTATACCGCAGATTTATCTTCATTTTTTGGGGGGAAGGTGATGTTTATTAAATTTATCATAATAATGTAAAAGGCAGAATCACAAACAATTATTATAAAAGAAACAAAGCAATCACATAACAGCTGGTGTTGTCCCCGTTGTTGAGTAATTAATGCTCAATATTATTCTGACATCCCAAAACGCAGAATATTTACATATCAATGTGTAAATAAGACGAGATACTACCTGGAATTGTTCATGGAATTGTCTGTGTCCCTAATACGTTTTCAAAACTGCTTGGACAAGCGGTGGATTCCGGCATTAATTTATGGTATGGAGTAAGATTACTGCAATTAAAACTGAATTATGGTTGAAATGTCTTCTCTTGTCAAACTACTGCATTAAGAGAAGACTCCTGTTTAAATATAAATAATCTGAACTTTTTCATTAAACTCACTTTCACTGTCTCACATGATTCTCCCTGCATATAGGTGGAAATGTTCCCTCTATATGATTTTCCCTGCATATAGGTGGAAAATTCCCTGCATATGATTTTCCCTGCATGTAGGTGGATATTTTCCCTGCATGTAGGTGGATATTTTCCCTGCATGTAGGGGGAGATTTTCCCTCCATGTAGGTTGAGATTTTCCCTGCATGTAGGTTGAGATTTTCCCTGCATGTAGGAGGAGATTTTCCCTGCATGTAGGAGGAGATTTTCCCTGCATGTAGGCGGTTATGTTCCCTGCATGTAGGAGATTTTCCCCACATGTAGGCAGAGATTTTCCAGGCATGTAGCAGGAGATTTTCTATGCATGTAGGAGGAGATTTTCCCTTCATGTAGGTGGAGATTTTCCCTGCATGTAGGAAGAGATGTCCCCTGCATATAAGAGGAGATTTTCCTTGCATGTAGGTGGAGATTTTCCCTGCATGTAGGCAGAGATTTTCCCTGCATGTAGGAAGAGATGTCCCCTGCATATAAGAGGAGATTTTCCTTCCATGTAGGTGGAGATTTTCCCTGCATGTAGGCAGAGATTTTCCCTGCATGTAGGAAGAGATGTCCCCTGCATATAAGAGGAGATTTTCCTTCCATGTAGGTGGAGATTTTCCCTGCATGTAGGCAGAGATTTTCCCTGCATGTAGGAAGAGATGTCCCCTGCATATAAGAGGAGATTTTCCTTCCATGTAGGTGGAGATTTTCCCTGCATGTAGGCAGAGATTTTCCCTGCATGTAGGAAGAGATGTCCCCTGCATATAAGAGGAGATTTTCCTTCCATGTAGGTGGAGATTTTCCCTGCATGTAGGCAGAGATTTTCCCTGCATGTAGGAGGAGATTTTCCCTGCATGTAGGAGGAGATTTTCCCTGCATGTAGGAAGAGATGTCCCCTGCATATAAGAGGAGATTTTCCTTCCATGTAGGTGGAGATTTTCCCTGCATGTAGGAGGAGATTTTCCCTGCATGTAGGAGGAGATTTTCCCTGCATGTAGGAAGAGATGTCCCCTGCATATAAGAGGAGATTTTCCCTGCATATAGGCAGAGATTTTCCCTGCATGTAGGCAGAGATTTTCCCTGCATGTAGGCAGAGATTATCCCTGCATGTAGGCGGAAATTTTCCCTGCATGTAGGCGGAGATTTTCCCTGCATGTAGGCGGAGATTTTCCCTGCATGTAGGAGGAGATTTTCCCTGCATGTTGGTGGAGATTTTCCCTGCATATAGGAAGAGATTTTCCCTGCATGTATGAGATTTTCCTTGCACGTAGGAAAAGATTTCCCCTGCATGTAGAAGGATATTTTCCCTGCATATAGGAAGAGATTTTCCCTGCATGTAGGAGGGGATTTTCCCTGCATGTTGGTGGAGATTTTCCCTGCATGTATGAGATTTTCCTTGCACGTAGGAGAAGATTTCCCCTGCATGTAGAAGGATATTTTCCCTGCATATAGGAAGAGATTTTCCCTGCATGAAGGAGGAGATTTCCCCTGCATGTAGGAGGAGAATTTCCCTGCATGTATTGACAGCAGGAGATCAGCTTGTTGGGTAATGAAGGAGGAATGGGAAAAGAGGGAGATCATTCTATTATCCCTGACTTTAACTCCACTTTAAAGCACAACTTCCAGCAATTTTCTAGACCTAATCACTGTCTCAAGTACGTCACTATTCTATGTGTTGATGGGGAATATAGCCAGAGCTTTTGTTCCTCTTTGGTTCTGTAAAAAGACACTGGGAATGATGCATGAAAATTAAACAGAATTGTGGATACAAAGCTCCGTTTTGTGCACTTTATATTTTCAAGCAAAAAACACATCATTGCAATGTGCTAGTAATTATTCTAATTTATTATGTAGTACATTCTCTGTAAGCATCTCTCTGGGGATTTAGATACAGTTTGCAGTGGTGCTCAAATACCCCTTTTCAAAATTCGAGTTAGGTCGAATTCGAATAGTAAATTATTCGAGATCAGTCGAATATTCGAGTCGAATAATTTTTACTATTCGATTCGACCTCGGAATTCGAGCTCACTATTCGAGTCGGTATTCGAGCTCATTATTCGAGCTGACTATTCAAAATGGCCTTAAATAGCTTCCAACACTTGTTTTGAGGGTGAATGATGCAAGAAACCTCTTTTTTTCCAAGTAACAACAGCAAGTGATTATGTGGGGATGTTCCTTTAAAAAAAAAAAGTTGAAAAGAGAAGTTGTGTCCAGAAATTTGTTCAGTACTGTATATACTTCTTCTTCTTCTTCTTTATCTTCTTCTTCTATATCTTCTTCTTCTATATCTTCTTCTATATCTTCTTCTTCTTTTATATTGTCTTCTTCTTCTTCTTCTTCTTCATCTTCTTCATCATCATCTTCTTCTTCTTCATCTTCTTTTTCTTCATCTTCTTCATCTTCTTCTTCATCTTCTTCATCTTCTTCTTCTTCTTCTTCTTCTTCTTCATCTTCTTCATCTTCAACTTCTTCATCTTCTTCTTCTTCTTCATCTTCTTCATCTTCTTCATCTTCTTCTTCTTCTTCATCTTCAACTTCTTCATCTTCTTCTTCTTCTTCATCTTCTTCATCTTCTTCATCTTCTTCTTCTTCTTCATCATCTTCTTCTTCTTCATCTTCTTCATCTTCATCTTCTTCATCTTCTTCATCTTCTTCTTCTTCATCATCTTCATCTTCTTCTTCATCTTCTTCTTCTTCATCATCTTCATCTTCTTCTTCTTCATCATCTTCATCTTCTTCTTCATCTTCTTCTTCTTCATCATCTTCTTCTTCTTCTTCATCATCTTCATCTTCTTCTTCTTCATCTTCTTCTTCTTCATCTTCTTCTTCTTCATCTTCATCTTCATCTTCTTCATCTTCTTCATCTTCTTCTTCTTCATCTTCTTCTTCTTCATCTTCATCTTCTTCTCCTTCTTCTTCTTCTTCTTCTTCTTCTTCTTCTTCTTCTTCTTCATCTTCTTCTTCTTCTTCTTCATCTTCTTCTTCTTCATCTTCTTCATCTTCTTCTATATCGTCTTCTTCTTCACTTATTTCTCTTTTCAAATTTTTTTTTTAAAGAAATGCAGCTATTTTTGAGCGTAACAAATAGCTGGTGGCGCACACATGTTGGAAGCGCCATTGTATGTGCTCACTGGCAGTGGAAACACACAGACAGCAGGAGGTAAATTCAGCAGCAGGAGGAGGAGGATGAGTGTGTGGCAGCAGGCAGTCAATGAGGCAGGCAGCGTGACATATTATTCGAGATCAGTCGAATATTCGAGTCGAATAATTTTTACTATTCGATTCGACCTCGGAATTCGAGCTCACTATTCGAGTCGGTATTCGAGCTCATTATTCGAGCTGACTATTTGAAATGGCCTTAAATAGCTTCCAACACTTGTTTTGAGGGTGAATGATGCAAGAAACCTCTTTTTTTCCAAGTAACAACAGCAAGTGATTATGTGGGGATGTTCCTTTAAAAAAAAAAAGTTGAAAAGAGAAGTTGTGTCCAGAAATTTGTTCAGTACTGTATATACTTCTTCTTCTTCTTCTTCTTTATCTTCTATATCTTCTTCTTCTTCTTCTTCTATATCTTCTTCTTCTATATCTTCTTCTTCTATATCTTCTTCTATATCTTCTTCTTCTTTTATATTGTCTTCTTCTTCTTCTTCTTCTTCATCTTCTTCTTCTTCATCTTCTTTTTCTTCATCTTCTTCATCTTCTTCTTCATCTTCTTCTTCATCTTCTTCATCTTCTTCTTCATCTTCTTCTTCTTCTTCTTCATCTTCTTCATCTTCAACTTCTTCATCTTCTTCTTCTTCTTCATCTTCTTCATCTTCTTCATCTTCTTCATCTTCTTCATCTTCTTCATCTTCAACTTCTTCATCTTCTTCTTCTTCTTCATCTTCTTCATCTTCTTCATCTTCTTCTTCATCTTCTTCTTCTTCATCTTCTTCATCTTCTTCATCTTCATCTTCTTCATCTTCTTCATCTTCTTCTTCTTCATCATCTTCATCTTCTTCTTCATCTTCTTCTTCTTCATCATCTTCATCTTCTTCTTCTTCATCTTCTTCATCATCTTCATCTTCTTCATCTTCTTCTTCTTCATCTTCTTCATCATCTTCTTCTTCTTCATCTTCTTCATCTTCTTCATCTTCATCTTCTTCATCTTCTTCATCTTCTTCTTCTTCATCATCTTCATCTTCTTCTTCATCTTCTTCTTCTTCATTATCTTCATCTTCTTCTTCTTCATCTTCTTCTTCTTCATCTTCTTCATCTTCATCTTCTTCATCTTCTTCATCTTCTTCTTCTTCATCTTCTTCTTCTTCATCTTCTTCTTCTTCATCTTCATCTTCTTCTCCTTCTTTTTCTTCTTCTTCATCTTCTTCTTCTTCTTCTTCATCTTCTTCTTCTTCATCTTCTTCATCTTCTTCTATATCGTCTTCTTCTTCACTTATTTCTCTTTTCAAATTTTTTTTTTAAAGAAATGCAGCTATTTTTGAGCGTAACAAATAGCTGGTGGCGCACACATGTTGGAAGCGCCATTGTATGTGCTCCCTGGCAGTGGAAACACACAGACAGCAGGAGGTAAATTCAGCAGCAGGAGGAGGAGGATGAGTGTGTGGCAGCAGGCAGTCAATGAGGCAGGCAGCGTGACATAATAGCCCTGGTACCTAGCGGTGATACCAGGGCTGTAAATAAACACAGCAGGCAGGAGGTCCCAGACAGCGGTCGTGCAGCCCACATTGTGTCCAATACACAACTGGGACAACACAGTTTTCAACCCGGGCACCTCAGAAAAATTAAACCTTTTTTTTTTTTTATGGTTTTGTAGTTTTGTTTTTACAACAAATTACACAGACAGATATAGCTATTTTTTGACGTAATAGCTGGTGGCAGAGTGGCAGCAGAAGGTAAATCTGTGTACCCTGGCGTTGGGAAACACAGACAGACAGACAGCAGCAGCAGCAGCAGGAGGAATGGAGGAGTAATGTGAGCAGCTATTGTTTAACGTAATAGCTGGTGGCAGAGTGGCAGCAGAAGGTAAATCTGTGTACCCTGGCGTTGGGAAACACAGACAGACAGCAGCATCAGCAGGAGGAATGGAGGAGTAGTGTGAGTGTGGCAGCAGGCAGGCAGCGTGACATAATAGCCCTGGTACCTAGCGGTGATACCAGGGCTGTAAATAAACACAGCAGGCAGGAGGTCCCAGACAGCGGTCGTGTAGCCCACATTGTGTCCAATACACAACTGGGACAACACAGTTTTCAACCCGGGCACCTCAGAAAAATTAAACCTTTTTTTTTTTTTATGGTTTTGTAGTTTTGTTTTTACAACAAATTACACAGACAGATATAGCTATTTTTTGACGTAATAGCTGGTGGCAGAGTGGCAGCAGAAGGTAAATCTGTGTACCCTGGCGTTGGGAAACACAGACAGACAGACAGCAGCAGCAGCAGCAGGAGGAATGGAGGAGTAATGTGAGCAGCTATTGTTTGACGTAATAGCTGGTGGCAGAGTGGCAGCAGAAGGTAAATCTGTGTACCCTGGCGTTGGGAAACACAGACAGACAGCAGCATCAGCAGGAGGAATGGAGGAGTAGTGTGAGTGTGGCAGCAGGCAGGCAGCGTGACATAATAGCCCTGGTACCTAGCGGTGATACCAGGGCTGTAAATAAACACAGCAGGCAGGAGGTCCCAGACAGCGGTCGTGCAGCCCACATTGTGTCCAATACACAACTGGGACAACACAGTTTTCAACCCGGGCACCTCAGAAAAATTAAACCTTTTTTTTTTTTTTTATGGTTTTGTAGTTTTGTTTTTACAACAAATTACACAGACAGATATAGCTATTTTTTGACGTAATAGCTGGTGGCAGAGTGGCAGCAGAAGGTAAATCTGTGTACCCTGGCGTTGGGAAACACAGACAGACAGACAGCAGCAGCAGGAGGAATGGAGGAGTAATGTGAGCAGCTATTGTTTGACGTAATAGCTGGTGGCAGAGTGGCAGCAGAAGGTAAATCTGTGTACCCTGGCGTTGGGAAACACAGACAGACAGCAGCATCAGCAGGAGGAATGGAGGAGTAGTGTGAGTGTGGCAGCAGGCAGGCAGCGTGACATAATAGCCCTGGTACCTAGCGGTGATACCAGGGCGGTAAATAAACACAGCAGGCAGGAGGTCCCAGACAGCGGTCGTGTAGCCCACATTGTGTCCAATACACAACTGGGACAACACAGTTTTCAACCCGGGCACCTCAGAAAAATTAAACCTTTTTTTTTTTTTTATGGTTTTGTAGTTTTGTTTTTACAACAAATTACACAGACAGATATAGCTATTTTTTGACGTAATAGCTGGTGGCAGAGTGGCAGCAGAAGGTAAATCTGTGTACCCTGGCGTTGGGAAACACAGACAGACAGACAGCAGCAGCAGCAGCAGGAGGAATGGAGGAGTAATGTGAGCAGCTATTGTTTGACGTAATAGCTGGTGGCAGAGTGGCAGCAGAAGGTAAATCTGTGTACCCTGGCGTTGGGAAACACAGACAGACAGCAGCATCAGCAGGAGGAATGGAGGAGTAGTGTGAGTGTGGCAGCAGGCAGGCAGCGTGACATAATAGCCCTGGTACCTAGCGGTGATACCAGGGCTGTAAATAAACACAGCAGGCAGGAGGTCCCAGACAGCGGTCGTGTAGCCCACATTGTGTCCAATACACAACTGGGACAACACAGTTTTCAACCCGGGCACCTCAGAAAAATTAAACCTTTTTTTTTTTTTTTGTATGGTTTTGTAGCTTTGGTTTTACAACCAATTACACAGATATAGCTATTTTTTGACGTAATAGCTGGTGGCAGAGTGGCAGCAGAAGGTAAATCTGTGTACCCTGGCGTTGGGAAACACAGACAGACAGCAGCATCAGCAGGAGGAATGGAGGAGTAGTGTGAGTGTGGCAGCAGGCAGGCAGCGTGACATAATAGCCCTGGTACCTAGCGGTGATACCAGGCCGTAAATGAACACAACAGGAGGTCCCAGACAGCGGTCGTGCAGCCCACATCGTGTCCAATACACAACTGGGACAACACAGTTTTCAACCCGGGCACCTCAGAAAAATTAAACCTTTTTTTTTTTTTTTTTATGGTTTTTTGGTTTTGTTTGTAAAACAAATTACACAGATATATAGCTATTGTTTGACGTAATAGCTGGTGGCAGAGTGGCAGCAGAAGGTAAATCTGTGTACCCTGGCAGTGGGAAACACAGACAGACAGCAGAAGGGCAGTACACAGCAGCCCACTGTAGGTGTAAAATGTGTGGCTGCAGGCGACGTAATAGTCAAAGTGAACCAGGCTGGCTTAGTGAGCAGGAGCCAGGAGGTGGTAAAGGGTGGTAAGGCACATTAACGATGGTTCTTAGCCAGTTCATGTCCCCCTCTCGCCGACAACAGGGGCCAGGAACTCGCCTTCCACCCACGCCTGGTTCATCTTGAGAAACGTCAGTCTGTCCACAGACTTGTGAGACAGACGTGAGCGTTTCTCGGTGACCACACCACCAGCTGCACTGAAGCAGCGCTCGGACAGCACGCTGGAAGGGGGGCAGGACAGCACTTCCAGGGCGTACTGCGCCAGCTCGCTCCAGATCTCCAGGCGCTTGACCCAATACTCCATGGGATCAACAGGGGCATCGCTGTCAAGCCCGCTGTGGGACCCCATGTAGTCAGCCACCATGCGGGTCAGGCGCTGGCTGTGACCGGTGGAGGATGCTGCTGCATGCACCTCCTCTCTAGTCACTGCTGCCGGAGCCTCTACAGTCCTGTAGAGCTCGTGGCTGAGAGACAGCAGGTCTGTGGGGCGCTTGCTGCTGGATGCAGGCACCTGCTGCTGCCTCTGTGCTGGCTGCTGGACAGTGGGGGTGGAAGGCTGGGGGAAGGCTTCCTCCAAGCGCTCAACAAGGGCCTGCTGCAAGCTCCTTATTTGTTGTGCTGGGTCTCCTCCTGCAGGCGGCAGGAACTGGCTCAACTTCCCCTTGAGGCGTGGGTCCAACATCATGCTGATCCAGATGTCCTCCCTCTGCTTCATCTGGATCACCCTGGGGTCTCTGCGCAGGCACGTCAGCATGTGCGCTGCCATTGGGAAGAGGCGGGCCACGTCTGCTGGCACATCGACGGCAGTGCTGCTGTCCTCATCCTCCTCCTCTGCCTCGTCAGCCTCATCCTCTCTCCACCCCCGCACCAACTCAGCTGCACTGTGCTGCTCCCCCTCATCAGCAGCAAGGTCAGGGACCTCCACCAAGTCCTCCTCCTCCTCCCCCTCAGAGGTGGACTGTGCAGCTGCTTGCCGCTCCTGCTGGTCCAAGGCTGCCGCTCCCTGTTCCAGCAAAGCATCGAGGGCCCTGTTCAGCAGACAAACCAGGGGCACCCACTCGCAGACCATAGCATGGTCCCTGCTCACCATGTTAGTGGCCTGCAGAAAGGGAGCCAGCACTAAGCACACCTGCTGCATGTGCCTCCAGTCATCATCGGGGACGATGGACGGGATGTTGCTGGTCTTGTCCCTTCTCTGAGCGGCGGAAACAGTGGCCAGGGCAAGGTACTGGTTGACAGCGTGCTTCGGTTCAACCAGACGCTCCAACATCGCCAGGGTGGAGTTCCAGCGAGTCGGAACGTCAAGGATCAGCCGATGGCGTGGCAGATCCAGCTCCTTTTGCACGTCTTCCAGGCTCGCACAGGCTGCAGCCGAGCGCCGGAAGTGACGCACAACGTTCCTTGCCGTTTCCAGCAGTTCGCCCATCCCCTGGTAGGTGCGCAAGAACTTCTGCACTACCAGGTTCAGCACGTGGGCAAGACAGGGGATGTGGGTCAGGTTTCCCCTGTCTATTGCGGCAACCAGATTGGCCCCATTGTTGGCCACCACCTCTCCGACTCTGAGGCCTCTGGGGGTCAGCCAAATCCTCTCCTGCTCCTGGAGTTTGGCCAACACATGGGTTGCCGTCAGCTTGGTCTTCCCAAGGCTGACCAAGTGCAGCAGCGCTTGGCAGTGGCGGGCCTTCACGCTGCTGCTGAGGCGGGGGGTTTGGCCAGGTGTGCCGGAGGATGGCAGAGGATCGGAGGAACCTGCTGCAGTTCCCCTGATCCTGCGGGGTGGCACCACCCACTGTGTTGCTGCTGCTGCTGTGCCCGCTGCTGCTCTCCCATCCTCACCCCCTTCCACCAAGCTGACCCAGTGGACAGTGAAGGACAGGTAGCGGCCTGTCCCGAAGCGGCTGCTCCAGGAGTCCATGGTGACGTGGACCCTTTCACCAACCGCGTGCTCCAGCCCTCGCTCCACATTGGCCATCACAAAGCGGTGCAGTGCAGGAATGGCCTTGCGGGAGAAAAAGTGTCTGCTGGGGAGCTGCCAGTCTGGGGCTGCGCAAGCAAGCAGCGCACGAATGTCGCTCCCCTCCTGCACGAGCGTGTACGGCAGGAGTTGGGAGCACATGGCCCGTGCCAGCAAGCCGTTCAGCTGCCGCACGCGACGGCTGCTGGGAGGCAGAGCCCTAACCACCCCCTGGAAGGACTCGCTCAAAAGGCTCTGGCGTGGCCTTTTGCTGGCACGGGAATCAGCAGACACAGCGGAGGAGGCCACTGAGGACTGGCTGCCAGAACAGGCCTCAGTGTCAGCGGCAGGAGTTGCAGAGGGGGGAGGAGCAGTGCGTTTCCGCACTCCTGCTGGTGCTGCTGGAGGAGCAGGAGGGCGGGTGGCTGCTGTTGCTGCTGCTGCTGAAGGCTGTGCAGTGATGGGTGTGGTGCCACTGCCAGCACCAGATGCCTTCAGCCTCTGGAACTCCTGATGCTGGTGGAAATGTTTCGCAGCAAGGTGGTTGATGAGCGAGCTGGTGCAGAACTTTAAGGGGTCTGCACCTCTGCTCAACTTCCGCTGACAGTGGTTGCAAGTGGCGTACTTGCTGTACACTGTGGGCATGGTGAAAAAGCGCCAGATTGGTGACAGAAACATCCCCCTACGGCATGGAAGCGCTGCTGCCTGTCTCCCTGTGGTGGTTGGGGGTGGGGCTTGGGGGGCTTGGGTGCGGCTGGTGGTGGTACTGGCAGATGCTGCTGCTGCTGCTGCTGCTGAGCCTGAGACACCAGCAGGCTGTGGGACCTGCCTACTGCTGCTGCCAATGCTTGCAATTATGCGCCTCCTTGCAAGGCCCACAAGAGCATCCTCCTCCTCCTCCTCAGAGCTGCTGAGGACGACATCCCCTGGAGGTGGTGGCACCCAGTCTCTGTCTGTAACCGGGTCATCAACATCCTCCCCCTCCTGAAACATGTCCTGCTGGGATGAGGACCCCCCAAACTCCTCTCCTGATGCATGGATGGGCTGCTTGACTGTCGCCACAGTCTTGCTGTCCAATCCCTCATCCCCTAAAGTGCCCATCAGCATCTCCTCCTCAAGATCGCCAACAACAGCAGACAATTTACTCATGATGCCTGGGGTCAAAAGACTGCTGAATGACAGGTCGGCGAGTGACGGTGAACTGGCCTCCTCCCCAGACCCTGCTGGGCGGCTGCTGCGAACAGGGGTGGTGGTGGTGGTGGTGAGGGTGGAGGCCTCAGATGCAGAGCTGATGGCGGGCTGCTCATCCTCCGTCATGAGTTGCACCACAGTGTCTGCATGCTTTTCCTCAATGGGACGTTTCCGACCCGGCTGGAGGAAAATCGGAGCAGGTGCTACACGCTGCTGCTGCTGTGTCTCTGCAGCGTGAGTTGCAGATGCTCCTGCTGGGCGGCGCCCAAGGCGTCCACGGCCAGTGGCTATGGGAGGAATGTTAGCCACTGACGCTGCTGCTGCTGCTGCGGAACTGTGCATGGTGGCGCGCCCGCGCCCGTGGCTTGCCACAATGCTGCTCCCTCTCCTCCTGATTCCCTTGCTGCCCTTCCCCTTGCCCAAACCGCGCTGGCTGCCACTTCCAGACATCTTCGATGTTTTGGGCGTATAGACAAAAGTTTTTTAAAAGGGCGGGTGAAAAGTGGGGTACTTTAATGGAGTGGGTTGGTGGGTGAGGTGACTGAGTGAGTGTCCCTAGTACAGTAAGTAAGTAGTAACAGTCAGGAAGTACAACTAGCAGTTACAATAATCAGTAGTAATCACAAGTAAATTTAGTGTGTGTACACTACAGACAGTGAGTGCACGCACGCGCAAACACGCGCAGGAGCTAGCCTATGAACAGTGACTGAGTGAGTGTCCCTAGTACAGTAAGTAAGTAAGTAGTAACAGTCAGTAAGTACAACTAACTAATTACAATAATCAATCAGTTATCAGAAGGAAATAGAGTGTGTGTAGTGTGTACACAGACAGTGAGTGCACACACGCAGGAGCTAGTAGCCTATGAACAGTGACTGAGTGTCCTAGACTCCTAGTACAGTAAGTAGTAACAGTAAGTACAACTAACTAATTACAATAATCAATCAGTTATCAGAAGGAAATAGAGTGTGTGTAGTGTGTACACAGACAGTGAGTGCACACACGCAGGAGCTAGTAGCCTATGAACAGTGACTGAGTGTCCTAGACTCCTAGTACAGTAAGTAGTAACAGTAAGTACAACTAACTAATTACAATAATCAATCAGTTATCAGAAGGAAATAGAGTGTGTGTAGTGTGTACACAGACAGTGAGTGCACACACGCAGGAGCTAGTAGCCTATGAACAGTGACTGAGTGTCCTAGACTCCTAGTACAGTAAGTAGTAACAGTGAGTACAACTAACTAATTACAATATTCAATTACAATAATCAATCAGTTATCAGAACTTGGAAATAGAGTGTGTGTAGTGTGTACACAGACAGTGAGTGCACACACGCAGGAGCAGCTAGTAGCCTATGAACAGTGACAGTGAGTGTCCTAGTACAGTTACAGTATATAACTACAATACTAATACAATCAGTAGTAAAGGACAGCAGAAATACTGGTATAGAATAGAGAGAAATAAACAGAGGACAGGAGGACAGCTGCCCACACAGGCAGGCCCTGAGGCCTAAAGCTGTAAGCCTGCAGCAGCTGGCCTGTCTCTATGTAACACAAAAGCTACTAACTAAAATACAATGTCTAACTAACTAACAACAATATAGGTGTGTATAGGAGGTGTATGTGAGCAAAAACGCTAGGTAAATGACCACAATAAAGCTCTTGCTAAGCCAAAGCACAAAGGAGCAACTCTCTCTCTATGCAAGTCTCAGGCAAGGACGGAGAAACGTAACATGGCGGCCGCTATTTATAGGGTAGGGGCTGGCCAGGGTCCCCCTCTGTGATTGGCTGCCATCAGAGGGCCTGGGAGCCCTCTGATTGGCTCTAAGGACATCAATCTGGGCTATGACGCTATTCGAGCTCGGTACCGAGCTCGAATAGCGCCGTTTGCTCGAATAGCTCGACTAGTGAATGGGCTATTCGAGTGTACGCGAATAGCCCATTCGAATAGCTACAGCTATTCGGAGCTCGAATACCGAGCTCGAATAGCTGGAAAAGAGCTCGACAGTTTGTGTATAAACTTGCTGAACCCAGCAAGGCTGACTTAGACAGATATGTGCATAAAAAGGTGCAGTAAAAGCGAAAATTCATCAAAGCAACCAAATAGATTTCAACCGGTCAAGTGTCAGCTAGTACACTGAACATTCATTCTGATTAGGTTCTATGACCACTCCACTCCAATTGCTCCACTTTTGCTCCACTGCAAACAAATATGGCCCTCTATGGTAGACTATCTAGTCTATTACGGTCAGCAGCATTACCTACAACTTTAGAGAAAAAATTGCAGTTTAATACGGCTACCTAGTGACACCCACTTTACAACAAACACTAAAGCCTTTCCCAAAGTAAACCTCACATACAGAAGGCTTAAGTATGGACTGTATGTATTTGGCACCATCACGCAATAAGCAGAGTATCAGTAATCCTATTGCCTATACAGTACTCTGCAATTTCAGATTTTAAATTATTTTACATTGACTCCTCTGTGTCCTTGTTGGGGAGATCTGTTTCCACTTCATATCTATCTATCTATCTATCTATCTATCTATCTATCTATCTATCTATCTGTTGCCTATTGATTTGGGTGCAAGCTATTACTGCTAATTGTAATATGGGTAATATCTCTATTCCCTCCTTACACTAACTTCCCCCCTGTGGACTCCTTACCCCAATCTCCTCCTTCTCCACACATAACACTAACTTCTCCTCTACCTAACACTAATCTCCCTCCCTGATACCTTATCACAATAATGTTGCCATTAAAGGTAAAATTTCACAACCGACCGATCGTTTACGATCACTGCAGTATTCAATTGGAAACAACAGTCAGTCAAGCCCCTTGACAGACAAATTCCTGCTAACCAATCAGAGCGATGGGATTGATTCGAAAAACATATTAATTACATAAATCTGATCTAATTGGCTAGCAGAATTCGAGCATCAATAGGCATAACCAACAGTTTCTGGAAATGATCGACTGGAATTGCACCATTATTGGGCATTACCATTGCGATCTATGGTGTTGCCAAGTTACAACAGGCGCCACTTACACACAAATAAACTGGTCTACTCTCTCTAACTATCCAGTCACCCTGCAGCTACCTGACAGCCACCGGGTTCACATTCCATGTTTCCCTCTGTCTGTGGCCAGTTACTAGAGAACTATGGGGGGGATGACGGGGGACATATCATGGCCTGCTATACACCTCCTACCTAAAGCCAGGGCTGTACAAAAATCAGTCAATTCTGACTTCTTAGTTTAGGAAGCCACCAACTCTGACTGTAGGTATTCAAACATTGCTATGACTCCGACTCTTCAACTCCACGGCCCTGCCTACAGCAAGACCCATTGAGAGGGGCATTGTTTGAGCATTAAGGTTCTTGAGGAGTTCAGACTGGAGCCTTGCACTCTGGCCAGAAGACATGAGTTCAGTGTCAAGGATTCTGTGGCCGTCACATGAACACTGAGTGAATACAGAAAATAGTGTATTTGTGCGGATGTTTCACGGATGGAAGATATTTTTCATTACTTAGATTCCATTTTTAATCCTCACCTAGTGAAGATTCCATGTCAGCTCCTATCGAAGACAACATCTTAGCCAAGGTCAGGTCCTCCTTGCTATTTCCTTTCCTCTATACTGTACATGTAGTGTGGTGGAAAAAGCTTTTCCACCATCAGATCCACAAGGAGTAAGTTTAGGTATGGTTTTTCCTAATATATATATATATATATATATATATATATATATATATATATATATATATATTCAGTGAGAATGTTTACATAACTGTGCACACTACATAGCTACAGCAAAAAAGTATTATGGGATAACTCGGCACAAATAAAACTTCATCATGAGTTAAGCTCCTGGAAAACCCGTGAACCAGCCCCATAATTAGTATCACTGGCAAAGAAATCTATCAAAGAGTTCAGACTTTCCTAATGAGGGATAATGTTTCAGATAAACTCAATGCTCACAGCAGATTTATGGCATAAGGGGCAGAGTCAAGGTGCAAAAAAACGAGCATGAAAGTTCACGGCCACCACAATCCGCTGGAACTTTTATCAATGCTGCCCTGTTGCAGGAATACTCTCATCGGAACCTGAGGATTAATAAAATCAAGACCCAGGCGCATAAATAATATTTTCCAGAAATGCATGCATAATTAATTAGCCAATTAACCAATCTATTGCTCCTGCCATCTGACACAGCAGAAATACGAAAAGAGAGCAAAGGTAATAGCCAACAGTGTATTACCCGGTAAATCCCACTCTGTGCCTGTTATTATTCGGAGACTAAAATAAGGAGAATAGCGTGTTTATTCATTGCTGTTCTGAATGGCTCTGGGGTAATAATAACCTTTATTTAGCAGTCTGTAAGTCAGCACAGGACGTGCCGTCCGTCGCCACTGAACACATTCTGGCATCGTCTCAATCACTGGGGGAAAATGTCACTTATAAGCAAAGGGATGTCCTTTGATAAAAGAGCTGGCAGCATTTTTTGCACTTCATCTTAAATAATTTAATAGCTTTCTCTAGCTAATTCAACACATTTCTTCTAAATCAAATTGGAAGGTTCAAACAGTTTAGTGTCGGTAAACATGCACCAGTGACCAGCTGCACAACGTTGGAAGAACACTATGAGGCCGCATACTCAGCCAACCTTGAGAGGCGAGGATCATGGAGAAGCCACACAACAAGGAAAGGACACTTTGAGGCCGCATACACAGCTGGCCCTGAGAGGTGAGGATCACAGAGAAGTCACACAACAAGGGAAGGACACTTTGAGGACGCATACACAGCTGGCCCTGAGAGGTGAGGATCACCGAGAAGCCACACAACAAGGGAAGGACACTTTGAGGCCGCATACACAGCTGGCCCTGAGAGGTGAGGATCACAGAGAAGTCACACAACAAGGGAAGGATACTTTGAGGCCGCATACACAGCTAGCCCTGAGAGGTGAGGATCACAGAGAAGTCACACAACAAGGGAAGGATACTTTGAGGCCGCATACATAGCTGGCCCTGAGAGGTGAGGATCACAGAGAAGCCACACAACAAGGGAAGGACACTATGAGACCATATACACAGCTGGCCCTGAGAGTTGAGGATCACAGAGAAGTCACACAATATGGAAGGACACTATCAGGGCCACAGACACAGCCAGCCCTGAGAGGTGAGGGTCATGCAGAAGCCACATAACAAGGAAAGGACACTATGAGGCCATATACACAACGTGTCCTGAGAGATGAGGATCATGGAGAAGTCACACAACAAGGGAAGGACACTGTGAGGCCGCATACACAACCAGTCCTGAGAGGTGAGGATCACAGAGAAGTCACACAACAAGGAAAGGACACTATGTGGCCACATACTGTACACAGCTGGTCCTGAGAGGTGAGAATCATGGAGAAGTCACACAACAAGGAAAGGACACTATGAGGCCACATACATAGCTGGCCCTGGAAGGTGAAGATCATGGAGAAGTCACACAACAAGGAAAGGACACTATGAAGCCACAGACACAGCTTTCCCTGAGAGTTGAGGATCACAGAGAAGTCACACAATGTGGAAGGACACTATCAGGGCCACAGACACAGCTCACATACACAGCTGACCTTGAGAGGTGAGGATCATGTAGAAGCCACACAACAAGGGAAGGACACTATGAGACCATATACACAGCTGGCCCTGAGAGTTGAGGATGACAGAGAAGTCACACAATGTGGAAGGACACTATCAGGGCCACATACACAGCTGACCTTGAGAATTGAGGATCATGTAGAAGCCACACAACAAGAGAAGGATACTATAATGCCACATACACAGTCGGCCTTGAGAGGTGAGGATCACGGAGAAGTCACACAACACTTGATTAATATGAGCATGATGCATGCTGGAGAACCCTGGTGTTCAGTGATATACCGTACAATTATCACCTCTACATGCTCCAGATAGCCCCATGCAGCACAAAGAGGCTGTGAAAATAGCTGCTGTGAGATTACCCAAGCAGAATTAATATCAAAGCCTAAAAAGGTAATATTGCTAGATCAGATTTATAACATTTTTAAGAGGAAGACTGCGACTACAGTGGACACGATATCTGAGCTGTATGCTGGAAACATTACAGATTGAAACCACTGAATCTGGCTGTTGGTATTCCTGGAAAAACAGTGAATCCAGACACTGGATTGTTAGCATACAACTGGGTGTTTTAGGGCTTATTCACACTACAGAGCACATATACGAACACAATTTCATGCATGCATTGCCATCGCACAGAATACAAGACAAATAACATTTATATCGCGCTTTTCTCCTGGCAGACTCAAAGCGCCAGAGCTGCAGCCACTAGGACGCACTCTATAGGCAGTAGCAGTGTTAGGGAGACTTGCCTAAGGTCTCCTACTGAATAGGTGCTGGCTTACTGAACAGGCAGAGCCGAGATTCGAACCCAGGTCTCCTGCGTCAGAGGCAGAGCCCTTAACCATTACACCTTCCAGCCACCAATACACGTTGTGGTGCGCTAGAGTGCAGACATCGGCAGCCGTACCCATCGGGAAACATGCGCGTTGTGCGATAAAATGTTCCTAGAAGGGAACGCACACCTGTAATGTAAATAACAACATGAAAGTCTATGGACTTTCATGTTGTCATGTGGATCGTACACTATGGGCTTCATTCACAAAAGAGTGATAACTGCTATCACGCCAGTTATCGCTTGATCTGCCGCACGCGTAGTTTTGCGCGCGTAAAGGATTACGTTGCGTGATAAACAAACGTTTGTGCACGATGACGCACGTGTTTTATGCAAACGTTAGTTTATCATGCAACTTAATTCTTTACGCGCGAAAACCTTTGTGTGCGGCAGATCGCGTGATAACTGCCATGATAGCAGTTGTCACGCTTTTGTGAATCAAGCCCTATGTGCATTGCGTCAAAACTGACAGCGCAGCACATAGTGTGAATGAGCCCTTGCTGTCTCCACTCGTCAGATTTTCTATGCATTTTCTGCACAGGAAAACGGCAACCAATGTTAATCAATGGGCTAGTTCACATTTGAATGCAATTTTCACATACAGAAAAACAATTGACAGCAATACAAAACTCTCAGACAACTCATGCAGAAAAACAGACGCACAGAAAAACTGTGGAGACAGACCAGAGTGCCAGAGCTTCCCAATGGTCACTTAGTTTGTGCAAATGTGGAAAACAAGTAGCGACTGTTTATGGCCTGTACAGCTAATTGCACACTCAAAAGGGTGATGTAACTGAGCTGCAAAACATGTAGAACATTAATGGCTTACTGCCAGTTTTGAAATTCATGGATGGCTGCAAATTGTTATGCAAAGTTAATTTTTAGGAACATTAAACTTCAAAAATATTTGTGCAGTACTGATTCACGTTAAAAGCTAATTTTTAGCAAGCGTGTAATTTTCCATCAGTAACTGTAAAGTAAACTTGAATAATACGAACTGAGCATATGATGATAAATTACATAATCGGAGGTTATCTGCAGTAAGAACAAGTCTGTATTTCTAATATTCCCGGGGCTTGGAACAGATGTACTGTAAGTGAAAGTAAAGTTTGTTGAGTTCCTTGGCTTCCCTGATAGTCTGTGTGCCCTCCATCGCATTTAAGGACCAATAACAAGACCTGAAATACTTCTATTAAGCCTTTTTGAGCTAAATTGTGAAAGTATTAAATGGCTTGGACATGCACTAACAGGAAGATGTCATGTCAACAGCAGTCTCTTCTCTTTCAGATAGGAAGCTTTCATCTCAACAACAGTCCCTTGTCTGTCACACATGAATCCATTATCTTAAAGCTACATACACACGGGGGACAATTGTCCCTCGTTGCATGCGTGCACGTGAACAGGGAGCGACAGCTCCCTGCCAGCGACAGCTGTCCACACGTCTCCCCAGAAAGGCAGAGACGCGGCGGAAGCTGTTTGTGAATGGAGCATCCCCCGGCCGGATGCTCCATTCACTTGCGTAGGTCTCCTGTCGCTAGCCCGCGTACTCACGCGGGACTAGCAACAGTTCCGACGAAGTTGCGGCGACAGCTGTAGCCGGCGATTGAACATGTCAATCGCCTAGCGACAGCTCCGACGGGCGACAGTTCAGGGCGCGCGCGTTATACACACGGGCGACCTGTCGCCGCAACACGTGCGTGCCACGTGGTTGCGGCGACGGCCGTACCCCGTGTGTATGGGCCTTAAGGGCCAGTCTCCTCTTTTCCAAACAGGAAGCCAGCATCTCAGCAGCAGTCACTTCTCTTCTACAGAGGATGCCAGCATCTCAACAACAGTCTCTTTGCTTACACACAGGTGGGCAACATCTTCGCAACCATCCTTTCTCTTCCACACACAAAGCTATCATCCCAACAGCAGTGTCTTCCACACAAGAAGCCATCATCCCAACAGCAGCCTCTTACACATAGTAAGCCATCATCCCAACAGCAGTCTCTTCCACACAGGAAGCCATCATCCCAACAGCAGTCTCTTCTCTTCCACACAGGATGTCAGCATCTCAACAGCAGTCCCTCCTTTTCCACACAGGTAACCATCATCCCAACAGCAGTCCCTACCCCTCTCATGAAGTAAGCCATTAACATTTCTTAAAATGGAATAAGTATCGTATATGTCTTTAAAAGCAACTCACATTTAAAAAAGAGAATTCAATATGCACAAAACTTGAAATAACAATAAATGCCTGGTACATTGCAAATATATCAGTGCAAGTACAGGCTCAATCAAGACTGCATCATCTTGCTGTGCTGACATTAGAGGACTACAGGTATTAAAAAATATGAAAAAACAAGATCCTGTCCACAGCCAGGATTAGAACATCTCAACAAAACAATGCGGCCACAAATAGCTCCTGTGTGACCTTCGCCATAATGATTCAGAAGGATGTGAGTGGCAATGACATCATTCACCCGCCAATTACTACACTTCCCATGAATCACAATATTTATTGCCACTGTAGCAAACATTGCAGGGTGTCATAAGCTGGTTTTGTAAAATACATATTAATTCTGTCTATTATGATGTGGTGATGTGGGCCACAGGTGGCACAGAGCCAGAGGCACCACTTTGAATGAGAGTCGCCCTGCTTGTGAATCTAATTTTCTACATCTGACCTTGTGCTGCTTGTATATATGTATGTATCTATGTATGTACAGGATCATTCAGAGAAGGAATCAAATTGCAACAATAATATATTATCCTGGACATTGTGTGGGTAAATGTTCACCTAACAGGTATGTAATGCGTGGGGAAAAACTGGGGTTGATTATCAGACAGAATACTGTGGTGCAAAAGTGCTACAACTGCCCTAAAGGTGGCTCGTTTTTTTTTACACAAAAGCACTTTATGGAATGGATCTTTGGGCAGCACGGTGGTGTAGTGGTTAGCGGTCTCGCCTTGCAGCTCTGGGTCCCCGGTTCGAATCCCAGCCAGTCAACATCTGCAAGGAGTTTGTATGTTCTCCCTGTGTCTGCATGGGGTTCCTCCGGGCAATCCAGTTTCCTCCCACATCTCAAAAACATACAAATAAGTTAATTGGCTTTCACTTAAAAATTGGCCCTAGTCTATGATACATGCACTACATGATACATACATAGACACATGACTATGGTAGGGACTAGATTGTAAGCTCCTCTGAGGGACGGTTAGTGACAAGACAATATACTCTGTTCAGCACTAATATGTTGGGGCTATATAAATACTTAAATAAATAAAGATGCCGGCCAGACAGACAATCCCCTCCCCTACTCTTTTGCACACTATTTTGACAGTTGGACTGAGCAACTGCCATTCAGTAAGTGCTTTAGAAAATAAAGAAAACCTAAAAATCCCCCTCTAAGTGACAGCGACATAGGAAAAAAGTACTTTATAGTCCAAATGTTACTCTATGACAAATGTACATCTTATATGTATGTATTTTATTTATTTTTTTGCAATAGTGGTCCTTTAATAATGTTATAACATGTCTTGCACATAAAGCATCAATATGTGTATCTATTTGACACATGCTTTAGGGGTCATTTACACTTGTTATAGCGATTTCTGCATTTGATTTCCTGCATGCACACATTTGTATTTGTAATTTTTAGGTCTTTTTGCTGGAACTTTCGTGCACGGTTTTGCGATTTCTGTTTTGCGATTTTGCCATAAATACCAACCACGTGAAAAAAAATCATGCTGAATTTAAAACACAGAAAAATTGTGAATCACCTATAAAAGCATAAACATTTAGAGGCCATTGAAGTATATTAGATGTGCAGCAATTGAGGTTTGGGAAAATTGCAAATTGCTCATGTTTTTAAATAAGTGTGAACCCTTCCTTACAGCCATTTTCAGAGTATAAAACATACTCCATTTATATCAAACATATCCCTGTCTTTGCTTTCCAGTGGTGTAACGATTGGTGTAACACAGAGAGGGTCTGATTACCGGTGAACTGCAGTATCACCGAGAATACAGAATATACCCGATTATTGATGATCTGCAGTATCACCGATAATCAGATATATCTACTAACCTCTGGACACCTGAGATAACAAGTGAGTGTTAAGTGCAAACAGCAATACTTTGAGTACTGCACAGAAGAATGTTCCTTCCGTTGGCCTAGACTCTCCCGGGGGAGGAGCTAGGCTGAGAGTAGGAAGGACAGAGTGTGAGTGACACCAGTGAGAGGGTGCCACTAACAGGTCTGGGAACTGCCTCTAACAGTAAGGCCGGTTCTCGAGGTCGGGCAAGCCAGGTCGTTAACACACAGACAGATAAGGTACAGATTCAGGAGACAGATACGGAATCCAATAAACAGGCAGGGTTTGGCAACGGAGTATCAGAATAGCGGGGTACAGAATCAGGAGGCAGATACAGAGTCCAGGAACGAGCAGAGTTTGGCAACAGGATATCAGAAATAGCAAGGTACAGAATCAGAGTTCAGGAGGATAAATCAGGCAGGCAGAAGGTCATAACAAATAATACAGTTCAATATTCCTAACGCTAAGGTGTGAGGTCCGTGATCGTCAACACCTTTGGAAACTATGCTAGAACACAGATACAGACAAGGCCTGAGTGCTACCACGTAGTGATCGCAACGCCAGACACCAGAGGAATGACCAGCACCCAGCATATATACACCAGTGCTCTCCAGCACCTCCCTTAAGTGCTGGACCAATGAAAGTTGCTGCAATTGTCAGCTGACTGGCCCGGTCAGCTGACCCTACTCTGACTGCCATAAAGACCCTGCCTCTCTGCGCGCGCACGCGTCCTCCTAAACCAGTGTGGACTATCAGTCCCAGCCACACCAGTCATGTGTTGTAATGTTGTTGCTGTATGGGATGCGGAATCCAGCCGCCATGCTGTCTGAGCGTGCGGCGTTTCCTCCGCATCCCGGCTCACTGAGAGAAGCAGGCCTATGCGTGCAAACCGCCGCGTCAGACGCGGCGGTTTCTCCGCGTTCCGTTATGCCAGCCGCGGAAACAGCCGCCTCATCTTGCGTCCATGCGGCGGCTTTTCCGCGTTTCTTCACAAGTGGTCATTTAACTTGATAATTAATGATTTAATACGTCGACTAGTACCTTAACTGAGAGAAGAACTGTAGTGAAAATAATATACAAATAAAATTGCTTATTTGTTACAATATTTATTTATAGATTATTTCAGTGATTGCCTATTGTAAAAACTTTCCCCTCCCTGATTTACCTTCTGACATTTATCACTGGTGATTTCCTGTGACATTCCTGGTGAGCCTTTCTCTTCCACACAGGTGAGTGTAGTTGGAACCACATCCCTCAATTGACTCCAATGTGAGGGTGAATGAGTGACAACGTGAATCCTGATTGGGAGGGGTGATGATTGGTAGCTCAGCCCCACCTCTAGTCCCATAATGCATCTGTCCCTCACTAGACAGCCAATGGGAAAAGTGCAACAATGTGGTAGCAATGGTCATGAGACTGCACTGAGAATCCTAAAATGAACGCATTTGCAGACAATTCATTTTTATATTAAATATAGGGTGGGAGAGAAGTGATATGTTTCATAAAAATTGTGCCAGGAGAGAAGCTTTACAAATTCACATCACTTAAGTAGGGCTTACAATCTAAAATCCCATTCACAGCCTACAGTACCACTATAGATGTTAATGCCATACAAAATCAATAATAATTAATTACAGCAGTAGAACTATTAGAATTAACTGCTGCAGGGAAGACAATATATAATTTATTGCTGGAGTCCGCAGAGACTTAGAGATCATTTGTGCTTATCCAAATGCTGCAGATAAAATAAACTAAAGTGTAAAACATTCTGATGCAGCAAAACTGCAAATACTGCCAAGCGTGAACAGACCCATTACTGTTACAGAGAAGCTAGGTGACAGATTACAGTCTAGCACAACATGCAATGAAAACTTGTCCTAACACCTCATTGCTAATGTAGTCATCCTACCTGCTTTTAGCCCAAAATAATGCTATTTGTGCAAACAAACATTTGCAAATTTATATTACCTCCTAGGTCAGCAACATCAAGTTACTATAAGTGCCGATTTTATTCAGGGATATAATATTTCTCCTTTCTTTAGTAAAACGAAAGAATCTTTTCTCTTTCTTGTGCACCACAATGATATCACCTCACAGCGGGAGATTTGTGTGGGCGCACTTCCTCTCAAAGTAAATACATGATAAGACTTCAGGGAAAGTAGAAGCAAAGATTTCAATCTCTTCAGGTATTTGTTAACAGGATTTTGTACTTGAGAGTTTCTATGTCTGGCAAATATATTAGAACAAGGGTAAATACCGTATATACTCGACTAGAAGTTTAGAATTTTAGGCCTGACTCACTAAATAAAAGTATAGAGGTCGACTTGTACACAAGCCTTTCCTAAATTTCTGATTCATAGCCAAAGGGGTGGACGACACACCTCTCATTCAAGCTTTGTTGAGGAATCCCCAGTGGCCAGCATGTTTATAACCTCCCTCACTTTTGCTTGGAAAAGCACTTCCTTGTATAGCTTCTTGATAAAGGAAATGCCAGGAAATCACAGGTCTGAAACTCCTGGCCACAACAAGTAACAAGGAAAGGGCAGGGGGAAGATACTGGACTGCAGTACTTACTAAAGAGGGGGAGTGGATAACTGCAGCACTTGAGGATCAGGAGGGGTTAAAGGTTGCAATACTTTATGCAATAACTGCATTAACTCCCAGTCCCCAAGTGCAGCTGTTAAAGTCTCTTGGTCCCCCAATGCAGCCATTAACTTTTTTTGGGGTAGACTTATACTTGAGTCAATAATAAATTCCAGTTTAAGAAAGTCACATTTTGGGGTTGACTTATACACAATGTCGACTTATATTCAAGGATGTACGGTATGTGACTGAAATTCCACTATTAACCATTACTGCCGCAGAGACGCGAGACTCTCGTCCCTGCAGTTTGGGGCGCGTGATTATGTGGACGGAAGCCCACAATCGCAATGGTCCCTGCGACAGGAGGGATTGGTGGCAGGGTACAGAAGTCCCCTGAGCCAATCCATGCTTGTCCAGCAAGAATAATCACTGTTTTTGTTCAAAAAAACAGTGATCATTCTCAAATTTTGCCGCCGTTCCCCTTGCTAATCGTTAGATTAATCCCATTCATTCATCTCCCCTCTAGGCCCCCGTGATCGCCGGCATCATTAAGATGTCTGTGTCACTTCCGATTTAACACAGCTACGCATTACTTCCTATTTAGCGTACTTATTGTATGCAATACAAAATAATGCGCGAGGACATCTTGTGGCCAAATAGTAAAATTACACCTACATACATTTGGGAATACAAATGTTTTTATATGTATGTCAAGAGGGTATAATATTATTAAATTATATGCTTGATGAATGTAAAACTGAAAAAATGCACCTCTTTTCCAAATAAAATATTATCACCATACATTGTGCTAGGAATATAATTTAAATGTTGCAATAACCGGGACAAATGGACAAATAAAATATGTGGCTTTTATCCACAATTTTACATTTTATTTTAAAACTAAAGTGGCCAAAAAATGAGAAATAAGGATTTTTTTCTAATTATTCCAAATAAATGCATTTAGAATAAAATAATTTGTAGAATAATGTATTTCCCAAAGAAAGCCTAATTGGTGGCAGAAAAAACTAGGTATAGATCATTTCATTGTGATAAGTAGTAATAAAGTTATTGGGGAATGAAAGGGAGAAGTGGTGAAATGTGAAAATCTCTCTCAGCCATAAGGTGAAAACAACCCGTGGGCTGAAATGGTTAAACAAAAAAATATGAGTAACGGCATGTACTGATGGTTTTATTTTAAAGGGGAACTGGCATAAATTTACCTTTCAGTCACATACCTTAATTCCCTCCAATCACACATGCTTTTCTGATTGCTGTATCTTCCTTCTTTCATGACCTCTTACTCACTAAAAGTTAACATGGTTAAAACAGGACCTTTAATTTTTCCACCACCTCTATCCACTTTTCTGTCTGATATGACAATACACGTTAACCCTATAACTTCAGTTATTACTGCATGTAGCTTAGGAGTAATATTTAATTCCTCTCTGGGGTTTATCCCACTTATTATTAAAGGGGCACTACAGCGAAAAAACAGTAAAATGTAAAATATGTGCAAACATTTGCAAATAAGTACATTTTTCCCAGAGTAAAATGAGCCATAAATTACTTTTCTCCTAGGTTGCTGTCACTTACAGTAGGTTGTAGACATCAGACAGAAGTGACAGGTTTTAGACTAGTCCATCTCTTTATAGGGGATTCTCAGGGATATATTTATTTTCAAAAGAACTCAGTGAATGGCAGTTGCTCTGTCCAACTGCCAAAAAAACTGTTTAAGGAGAAGGGAAGCTGGCTAGCATCATTGTTTATATCCTTTTTAGGGAATATCTTTATAAAGAATAAAAGCCTTGCTGAGAATCCCCTATGAAGAGATGGACTAGTCCAAAACCTGTCACTTCTGTCAGATTTCTACTGTAAGTGACAGCATTAGAGGAGAAAAGTAATTTATAGCTCATTTTACTCTAGAAGAAACTTATTATTTGTATATGTTTGCACATATTTTAAATGTCACAGTTTTTGGCTGTAGTGCCCCTTTAATATTGATTTATAAAGCACAAAACTTATTCCCTGGTGCTGATTCACTCCTGTCAATTTCAACTCAAAAACACATCTCGCATTCGAGCCTTTCTCACTCATTACACCAAGAAAATGCTAGTGCAAGCCTTAATAATAATTCACCTTGAATACTGCAATACCCTACTCTGTTGCGTTCCTACTAACAGTGTAGACAGCTTCCATCCTGTCTATACCAAATTCAACTGCTCAACTTATCCACATCTCTTCTCACTCCTCCTTTGTTGCTTCTCTCTGTAAATCTCTACATTGACTGAGTGTTCAGACTAAACTTTTAACTCTAACCTCTAACCTAACCACAATCTTTCTCCCTGGTACTTCTCCTCATGAGTCTATAAAATACCATCTAAACCACAACCTCTTCTCTGCATACCACTTCCTTCTTCTTTCCTTTTCTAGAGTCACCTACTTCCATTCATGTATACAGGATTTCTCACAAGTCTCTCCTCTCCTCTGGAATTCCCTTCCTAAACACATCCACCAAGCTCCAAACCTTTGTGCGCACACTCAAAATGCACTTTTTCAGGCAAGCATTCAATGTAACCTAGGACACTCGGTGGGGGCATTTTTAACAGTGTATTCTCTGCTTAAGGTAGAAATACACTTTATTATGCCTTGCCATGCATAGCAATAAACTGAAGGGATTATGGTTTTCTCAACAAAAGCAGAATTTCCCTATAAACAGCGTTTAACAAACCTTGATGAGTTATTAGTCTGCTTGAAGGTTAAATTACTAGGTGCATTATTCATTAACTGGCCCCTTGGAAACAGAACATACCAAGACTCTAAAGCATGCAATCACTTTGTGATGGAAATAATAATAATTTCATAATATTTTAGCTCTGATTCTAATGCTCAGAGTATTGAGAATTACAGTTTATTGAAGCGGAACTTGAGATGGAAAGCGCAATGATGGAAAATGACATCCATCTAATAAGCGCAGTGAAGTAAGAAGAGGTATGTAACATTTTATTGTAATGCAATTGGAGTACAAAGGTCCACCAGTACACAAAGCACAATGCCGTCATAATGAAGGGCTAGATATCTACGGAAGATTGCTTTTCTTTACATTTCAGGGGTAAGGAACCAGAGGACATGCAAAGAACAGTTTCCAAATGTGCATTAGCATGTACAGTTATGTTGATTTGACAATTGCTAATACAATAACAGCCATAGAAAAGACAATAGCACAGGATGCTATGGAAGGGAATCAATAAGGATAAAAATTAAGGAAATCATGTAATCAGTATTAGTAAATCAGTACGTAAGGCCGGGTTCACACTACAGCGCAAATGCAGCATATGGGTAAACGGTGCGTTAAGTGCATCCGCTTAGACAGACTTTTTTTTGATGTTGCAGGGAGATTCCCATTGTTTATTTTGCAAACCAATCTCCGGGACAAGCAGGGATGAATTTCTATGGGACAGGTATGCATGCTTCATGCTGCGGGAGGCCTAGTGGGGACACTGTCCATTCCCATACACTTGCATTGCGCCCGAGTCGTGTTTGCGGCCTGCGTTTTGCGGTACGGCTATGGAAAAGTGCAGCAGGTGGCCATTTTGCATTTGCAGTCTGGTGATTGCATCCTCTATTTGCATTCCGTTTGACATTGTAAATGCATAGTAATAACATGGGATGTATTTACCCCTCGTTTTTGCGCTTAACTGTATTCCCTTCAATGCAGCGTTTGTGAATTGGCCCTAACTCCCTAAAGAGCAAAGAAATGATAAACCCAACCCAATCATAGGATGTTTTCTATTTGTTTTGATTTTAATATCATTTTGAATACTGTGGAAAAGGGGTTACAAACTTCTGAGAGTTTTTATTGCTGTCTGTTTCCCCAAGGGTAAGAGGTTATCACTTCCTGTTGCTGGGACCTTCATGAAGATGTGTGACTTTAGTTTGAAAACTGGTAGTCCCGGTGAGAGGTATTGAGGCACAGTAATTAAAACTCCCCCATGCTACAAAAATCTTACACATTTGAAACTATTAGACACTATATTGATTGTGCTATTGTGTATACCTGCTGCAGATCATTAAGACAATCCACAAACAACAAAGTTGAAACATGTAAGAGCTTGGTTGGCACATTAATAGCACCTGCCACATCACCATTATGCTAATCAGGTTGCTATGGTAATGCTGAATAGGGTCACCCTTTAGGTATTACTATTAATAAATTACCAGTGATAAGCAAAAAATTCAATCTGTATGCAAATGTTAGCTCCACAGAAACCGGACATTTGCAGGGAATAATCAGATCAATTAGCCAGCAGGTGATTTGAGTACCAGCCGCCAATTAACTGGTCAGCAGTTCTGGATTCCGATTAGCAGCTAAAAGTTTTGGTACTGGTATAACTGACATTTATATACTGAGTGAAGTGATTGCTTATTGCTGCTGGCTGTGTATTATAGCAGACCCTGCAATCTGTTCACCCTGTTTCACCACGGTTACCAGTTACACCACAGTTCATTGTTACCTCCTCTGGCTTGTAATTTAGTGCTGTCCAACTTCAGAAGTACAAAGGATCTATGTTCCTTACTTCTATGTTGGTGGGCTGGATAAACCCTCCCCCACTGCTCAGACAGTGCCCATCTAAACATATTCAAGATTCACTTCTGGCCCCCACCCTCATTATACCAGTTTCTCCCTCTGCCCCCCCCCCCCCCCCAATTACCCTCCGCGAGCGTTCCTGTAGGGCCCTCACTCTAATTATACCAGTTTCTGCCTCTGCCCCCCAATTACCCTCCGCGTGTGTTCCTGTATGACCCCCACTCCTATAATACCAGTTTCTGCCTCTGCCCCCCAATTACCCTCCGCGTGTGTTCCTGTATGACCCCCACTCCTATAATACCAGTTTCTGCCTCTGCCTCCCCAATTACCCTCCACGTGTGTTCATGTAGTTCCTCCGTGGTCCCCCTTAATAAAGACGCTCTATGTGTCCCCAAAATAAAGATTGTTTATGTGTAACTTAGTAAAAAGAAACAAAGCTTCAGGTGCTCCCCTTTTGACTGTAAATATTTTCCATGTGCGTCCATAATAAAGATGCGGATGCTTTATGTGCCCCACAATAAAAATAAAGATATTCCGTGTGTCCCCCAATTATTATACAAATGCTCCATGAGGTCCCATAATCATAAAAATGCTCCAATAATAAATACAAACGTGTTCCATGCGCTCCGTTGTGTAGACATTGATACAGATCTGCTGGCTGCAGAATAACAAGATAACAAGATGGACAGCCCCGCTGTAAATGACAGCTGTTCACAATAATGGCAT
Organism: Hyperolius riggenbachi; assembly: GCF_040937935.1. Lineage (NCBI taxonomy): Eukaryota > Metazoa > Chordata > Amphibia > Anura > Hyperoliidae > Hyperolius > Hyperolius riggenbachi. Next base: position 389,430,677 of record NC_090649.1, read on the forward strand.
AGAGAGCACTGTGCTTGCTCCATGGTTTCTTGCCACCACCTCCACCAGGTGAAGCCTTAAGGTGGCCACTAATGATACAATCTTTTTCATCCAATTTTACCAAATCTATGTAGTGTAAGTGTAAACTCAGTGAATATATTGAATGGATAATTTGGGCAGTTACCTTATATTACATAGAAATGGTAAGATTGGATGAAAAAGATTGTATCATTAAAAGCCAGCTTTAGGCAGCTGCCTAATTTTTTGTGCCTAAAAATAGCCCTTGTTTTCAGTAACTATTTGACCAGATTGCTGTGATTCACCAGAACAGTTTGCTATCTTATTCTACCTACTCTATTATTGCACTATCCATAATAAGTTATTTTTAAGTTAAAGTGGCACTACGGAAAAAAAATGTAAAATTTAAACTATGTGCAAACATAGACAAATAAGAAGTACGTTTTTTTCCAGGGAAAATGAGCCATAAATGACTTTTCTCCAATGTTGCTGTCACTTACAGGAGGTAGTAGAATTCTGACAGAAGCGACAGGTTTTGGACTAGTCCATCTCTTAATGGGGGATTCTCAGCAAGGCTTTTATTTTTTATAAAGATATTCCCTAAAAAGGATTTAAACAAAGATGCTGGCCAGCTTCCCTGCCCGCTACACAGTTTTTTGACAATTGGACAGAGCAACTGCCATTTACTAAGTGCTTTTGAAAATAAATAAATCCCTGAGAATCCCCCATGAAGAGATGGACTAGTTCAAAACCTGTCGCTTCTGTCAGATTTCTACTACCTACTGTAAGTGACAGCAACATAGGAGAAAAGTCACGTATGGCTCATTTTACTCTGGAAAAAAACGTACTAATTATTTGTATATGTTTGCACATATTTTACATTTTACAATTTCAGTGCCCCTTTAAGTCATTTGGTGTGCAGCTAAATCTGTTTATATCTGTAAATACAGAAATCTTGCAGGGAGAGCCATGACACTAGGGATTAGCAGTGTCATCCAGATCGGTACTGTAAGTCTTGCCAGTTTTGTGAGTTAGAAAGTTTAGGTCAGGTGAAAGTAGTATGAAACTCAGCATTTCTTCTTTGCACTAAAAGATTATTTACATCATAAAATCTACTACCACAAAAAAATTGAAGCAGAACAGCATTCAAACAGTTAAACGCAGCACTTTGTTCTTCAGTGGAAAGCACATCCAAATAAGTGATAACATTATCTTTTGTTTACATTTTTTGTCTGCTACATTCCTAGCTGTGCTTAAAATGAGCTCTCTCTGCTGTAGAAGCAGAGAGCTTAGAAGTGATCACTAGATATATTTTAATATATAAATACAGCAGTTATGCAAGAAAATGCAATGGCAGCTTTCAGAGCAGATAAACTGCACTTTAGGAACTTGTGATTTGTAAACAGACAAAATTACTTGTGCACAAAAGCAAATATGGTAACGTTATGGGTAATAAAAAGTAGGAAAACACATTTTTATTGAATGGTATGTGAGAGTTTTATCCCACTTTAAGGTTAGTGAATGTGAAGGTTTGCATGTCATCTTCATGAACCAGTAGTATCTTTTGGTTCAAAGTAGCGTCTAACTAATTCAGGATAATTGGAATACAAATTTGTGAAGCATCTGGGCCTTTACTGATCAGGAGACAGCACAAGTGCATGCTTTGAATGCTTCACCTCCTATCTCTGTACGAAGAATTTCTTTGACATCTACGTGCCTAATAGCACAATGAGATGTGTGAATACAAAGGAGCTGATCTGGCATTGCTTTAGTGCCTCTATTCTCCATGGCATGTCAATGTAACACAGTGTTCTAGCTGACATTGTGAAGGAAACACCTGCATTCATCTATAAAAACAGGTGCCAATAGAGAGCAGGAAGCATAACATTGCAGTGAACAAAGGGAACCGAGCTCACATCCCATCCTTATTACTGAACACATATTGATTACCTGGGAGTAATAGAACTTTCTTTGGAAACAAGTGGCAATTTATCAGAGTTTATGCTGCTTCTCTGTGAAGGTTTCTATTGTTGCGTATGCCATGCCTCTTTATCAGCTCAATGCACCATAAGGGCTTCACTTTCTTTAAACGGTACCTGTCACTTCTGCACAAAGGAAGCAGCCATTTTGTAGCTCGCCTCAATATAAACTGGTATATAGTTACATCACTGTAGTATGGGAAAGCTTAAAGCTCTCGTCCAAATGATTCTTTCTACTTTGGATACTTCCTCTCCATCCTACTAGTCTAACATAATAATATTAAGTGTGGAAATGCTCATGAATACCTTAACGTACCTTACCATTAACGCAAAGGGGGCAATTGCTACCAGGCCCCCGAGTCCATAGGGGCCCCACACACAACTGTCCCGCCCTTTAAAAATTAAATTTGTGGTGTGCGGGCCACTGGGTACTGTGGCTTGTGGCAGGGAGGCATATACTTTACCATGGTTTCCTCTGCCTCACCTTCCACCTTCCTCCCTTCTTCCTAAAGGTGAAATGCACGCACTGCGGATTGCTGTAGCGGCGCTCTCCCAATAGTACCAGGCATGTGACGTCACGTCAGTTCATCCATTCCTGCGAAGAGGCGCTCTGCTGTTGCCATGGTGTATGCATCTCACCACCAGGAAGAAAGGAGCAAGGCGGAAGGCGAGGTGAAGGAAACCCTGGCAACTGGGACAGCTTGGAATAAGCTACAGTATATGCTTCCCTGTCTGCCGCTCACCTTCGGGAGCAGTCGAGGGGGGAGGACTAACCTTTGAGGGGGCCCCTTAAACTGACCGTGCCAGATCCATGGCTCCCCACTTTCTGAGTCCCCTCAAGAGTCATGCCTCCTACACTAGACTCCAGAAAGGACAACAAGGGGCAGAGGTACATTAGGGCAGTATTTATGAGCAATGTTTTTATTTAAACTTATCCTGCTGGACTAGTGAATGGGGGTGGGGAACAAGAGTAAACTAAACAAATGGGTGGGAGAAGAGCTTTAATACTACCTACTACAAAGATACCATCGATCACCATAACATAATGGGTACAATTATCAAGAAATGTGTCCTAGTCTACATGATGACTGTGGTATTTCTGGAACGGAGAAGACGCCCCCAAAAATAATAACCATGCATGTAATACATATAAAATGGCTTATCTCTAAGGAGAAGGGGCAACACCAATATAAAAAAAGACATTTTAATAATCAGACACAAAAATGATTATTCTTGTGTCTGATTATTAAAATGTCTTTCTTATGTTGGCGTTGCCCATTCTTCTTAGAGGTAAGCCATTTTATATTTATTACATCCATGGTTATTTTCTGGGGCGCCTTCTCCCTCCCAGTGATATTGCTTCCAGCCCCCTAGCCATTAGAGGTTGCTGTCAATTGTTTTTTTTGTGTACCCAAACAATTGTTTTTTCTGGAGTGCGTTTGAAGACAAAGAGCCGGAGTGGGGACAGGATTTCCTCACTGGTTTTTATACTGTGGTTGCTGGTTTTGCAACCCACCTTTGTGAGTACCTCATCACTCTGTATTTATCCAGAATCTGACGTTAATTTAATACACCATAAGGGGTTCCTGGTCTCTCTCTGGGTTTTTCCTGTATTCGTAGGAAGTCTTGGGACTCCTCTAGACTACACACATCACACCTCCCCAGACTGTGGTATTTGAATTTATATTACAGGCGCAGTTTAACACAATTAACCTATTTCAGTTAAATACTGTCTACACCTATTGGAAATTAGCACTATGAAAAATGAGTTCTATTTCCTGAGTTAATACCTGCTTTTACCCACTACCACTATGTTGTCTGGCTCAAACACTGCTTATACTCGTCAATCAGTGTAACTCAGTGGACCCAGCAATGATTAATAATACAGTATGTCCAGCCTATTAGCCCTCCCCCTTCTTTCCTCATGCTAAAATCTATTACCAATCTATGCCTAGTGAGTGAAAGGATTTTATCCTTCTCTAATCTTAGAGGTTTTGATATTTTGGCCACATCTGGTGCCCATCTATCGGTGTATGGGCACTTTAACACAATCTTAGTGTTATAGGGGAGCTTTCCTTGAAATTACTTGATCTTGCAATTTTTAACATTTTACATAGTAACTATACCAGATTTAATGTATGGTGTACAGCATACAGATAGGTAGAAACTTTACCTAGTGACTGTCTTTACATCAAGCAATATAGTCGATGTTGTTGGTGAGCATAATACTGTATAACTAAATCATAGCAGAAGTCACATAAGAGTTTCTTATCAGATGAAGGTTAGTGGTAGTGGCACATCACTTAACATAGCCCCACACCAGCCTAATCTAAGTTGGCTCAACACACATTACATGAAGCAGCTTTCAACTACATGGTATGTGTGGTCGATCTCAGCCAACCACCTACATGCATACCCACTTGATTTACATGCTACAACAAAGCATGGCCGGTTGCTGGGGGAAAAGAAAGTAAATGGTTCCCATATGGATCAGATGTTCATATCAGCCCTTAGAAATCATTCTAGGGAGACTTCTACAGATGTTATTTCCCACATTGCAAGGAGGCTCCCAGAGTGTGATGTCAGGACCTAGGTCCTGACATCATACTGTGGGCGTGGTTTCACCACAATATCATCCATACAGATGTTCCTGATCATCTATTCAAGAAAAGGTAAAGATTTCTTGTGGAAAGGGGGGTATCAGCTACTGATTAGGATGAAGTTCAATCCTTGGTTACAGTTACTCTTTAAGACAGAAAGGATGGTTGTTTTTAACTTCAACAATATTGATATTCACTGGAGGGTCACTTGTTTGCAGAATGTGTAGCTGCTTTATATCTTTATATGATGCACATATATCAACTATGGTTTTTGTTTTGCATTACTTTTTCTGATTTCATTATGGTTTCTTCTCTTATGGTTGTTAACGTTCTGATTTATCTCAGTCAGCAGCAAAAAAAAAAACCACTATTCTTTGCAGCATGTGTGATACTGATTAGACACCATTTCTTGTACTCATGTTTCTTACCAATGTGCTGTAGCCCTTAAACTAAAATTTGATGATTATGACTGGTGACAGCTGCAGAACACGTCCAGATTCAGTGCTGCGTAATGTGTCAGCGCTTTATAAATAAAAGATAATAATAATAATATTCAGGCTGAGGGCTAAACATATATCATAAACTTGGTAACCCTTTAACACACTTGATTTCACACAGTATAAAAATTCTCAGCTCAAGAAGTTTCTCCTTACTTTCTGGTCATCATGTACTGCTAACATATCATATATTTCTCCATCCTGCAGCTCTGAAAGATCTACTGCAGCACGACATAGGGTATTTCTGTGATTAGAGAGCTATGGATGAGCTGTGGCTGCGGGACTCTCATATAATGGTAATTTACTCCAAACACCAGTAAGATGGCAGTGGTGCTCACCGCCAGGTCGTGATCACGCTTACGCGTGGATTCACGACCATTTTGCCGCATTCCACCTCGGACACGCTAAGCCGTGAATAGATTTTCAACCACGAAAATCTGCTTCGGCTTCGCGTGAATGCGGACAGAAATCCGCATTCACGCTCGTGAAATCCGGCACTAAAGTCGTGGTTAGCGGAAATGCGTCAAACTATGCGGAAGTGACACATTGCAGGCCAATCAGAGGGCCCCAGCCAGGCCCTAGCAACCAATCACAGGAGGGGAGCTATGCCCTCCCTTCCTGAATATAAAGCGGCGGCCATGATGGAAAAGCTCTGTCCTTGCTAGACTGTGGTGCTGAGAGGATTATCTCCAGGCCATTGTTGTTTGAGCAAGTGCATTTATTGTGGTAAAAACAAAGCGTTTTTTTTGCTAACACTGCTCTTATACTGTACACAGTTAGCTAGTCAGTGAGTGATTGCTGTAGTTAGTTGTAGTCAGTGTAGTGTAGTGGGAGTGTGGGAGTCTAGTGATTATTTAACTGTGTGTAGTGCAGGCAGGTTCAGTGCTGCAGTGTAGTCAGTGTAGTGGGAGTGGGGATTATCTGTGTGTAGTGCAGGCAGGCAGGTTAGTGCAGCTGCAGTGTTCACTTGTATATTCCAGTGACAGTTATACACTTGTACTATTTGCAGGCAGCCAGTCACACCGCCGGCGCCGCCACTCTCTGCCAGCGCTCTTCATTCATTCTGTCAGTGACCTTGTGCCATGCCCAGTGCCCACTGCTCCCTCGCTGGCATATAAGCATCTCATTACACAGTGTGACATCCTTGTGTGCCCACTGCATCCTTCAGTGACCTAGTTGTATATCCAGTGCCCACTGCTGTGCCCACTGCATCCTTCAGTGACCTTGTACTGTGCCCACTGCATCCTTCAGTGACCTAGTTGTATACCCAGTGCCCACTGCTGTGCCCACTGCATCCTTCAGTGACCTTGTACTGTGCCCACTGCATCCTTCAGTGACCTTGTACTGTGCCCACTGCATCCTTCAGTGACCTAGTTGTATATCCAGTGCCCACTGCTGTGCCCACTGCATCCTTCAGTGACCTTGTACTGTGCCCACTGCATCCTTCAGTGACCTAGTTGTATATCCAGTGCCCACTGCTGTGCCCACTGCATCCTTCAGTGACCTTGTACTGTGCCCACTGCATCCTTCAGTGACCTAGTTGTATATCCAGTGCCCACTGTTGTGCCCACTGCATCCTTCAGTGACCTTGTACTGTGCCCACCGCATCCTTCGGTGACCTAGTTGTATATCCAGTGCCCACTGCTGTGCCCACTACATCCTTCAGTGACCTTGTACTGTGCCCACTGCATCCTTCAGTGACCTTGTACTGTGCCCACTGCATCCTTCAGTGACCTAGTTGTATATCCAGTGCCCACTGCTGTGCCCACTGCATCCTTCAGTGACCTTGTACTGTGCCCACTGCATCCTTCAGAGACCTAGTTGTATATCCAGTGCCCACTGCTGTGCCCACTGCATCCTTCAGTGACCTTGTACTGTGCCCACTGCATCCAGTGATTCAATACTAGCAACATGTCTGGCAGGGTTTCGCGGGGTGAGAGGAACGGGAGTTCAATTGCCTTAGCTACTTCTGGGACTGCTCCACGTCCAGGGAGAGGACGCCCAGCTGTACGTGGTCGTGATGCAGCAGAAAGGGGGGCAGCAAAGCCTGGGCCGAGTCAGCGGACGCCATTGTCCAAATATTTTAAAGTTTCTGGTCTCCGTGTGGTGGTTGAGCAAATGGAACCTGACGTACTCATGGACATCATGACTTCCTCCCAGACCTCTACTGTGAGCACCACTCCAAGCAGCAGCAGCCAACGTCCCACGCTTGTTGTGACATCCACCCCAGCACCCACTGGTCAGCAGCCCTCCCAGGATGACAGCGTTCTGTCCCTCAGTCCGGCATCTGGGAACCTGCTGATGCAAGAAGCTCAGGACTTACTGGGGACTGATGTGGCAGAGATTGAGATCGGGCCACAATCACAAGCGTTGTTGAGTTCTGGTGATGAAGAAGAGGGGTCTGTGTCTGGGGATGTAGGGACAGAAGAGGAGGCGGGGGAGTCAGAGGAAGAGCTGGATTATGATGATGATGCTGCTGATGATGACGACGTTGTGGACCCTAACTATGTGCAGCCTGCTGAGTCCGTGGAAGAATGGTCAGAGCAGGATGACGAGTCACCTCGGCTTAGGCAAGGATATCGCCATATGTCAGGCAGGGGCAGGGGCATCGGCAGCAGTGGGCATGGAGGAAGTAGACAGGACACTGCTTGACACCACCACCATGCAACCCCCGGCAACTACTACCACACATTGATCCGCTGCACCCTCTGCTAGTGGGGGCTGCAGTAAATTAAAGTCACCAGTGTGGGATTGCTTTGACGAATGTACTAATGACAAAAGGTATGCGGTGTGCAGGTTATGCAGCAAAAGATTGAGCCATGGGAAAAGTCTGAGCAAGATGGGTACCTCATCCCTCCAGGGCCACCTGAGAAGCCGCCACTGCCGCAAGTATGCGGACTTTAAGAGGAAGCAGGCACTGCTGGCAGGGGTTCCTGAGAGCAGAAGGCCCACCAGCGCAGCAGCATCATCCCTCCCTCAGGGTCGTGAATCCCCCACAGCAGCAGCAGTAGTAGCACGCAATCGCTCTTCCACCTCGGCTACTCAGGACACAGACATTGAGGCTGGCAGCCAGTGTTCGTCTCTCTCCTCTGTCTCCCCTGCATCCCAGTGTCGTCAGACCCTGCTGAGCGACACCTTTCAGGGTCTGACCAAGCCTCTGCCTCCAAGCCACAGGCGGATCCGCAAACTAAATGGCTTGCTGGCCCGGGCCATGGCATCACAGCTGCTTCCCTACTCCCTGGTGCAGGAGGGGAGCGCCATGCGGACGCTGCTTCAATTTGACATCCCCGAGTGGCAAGTGCCCAGTCGCCACTATTTCAGCAGGAGCGCGATCCCAGCACTCCACAAGTTTGCGGTGGAAAACGTGGCCCGTTCCCTGGACTACTCTGTGGGCAAGCGGGTCCACGCGACCATGGACTCGTGGAGTAGCAGATTTGGGACAGGTCGCTACCTGTCCTTTACGGCCCACTGGGTGACACTGATGGAAGGGAGGGAGGACAAGAGTGCATCAGCCCAGCTAGTGGTGCCACCACGCGGGATCAGGGGGGATGCAGAAGGGTCCTGTCACGACACTCCCTCTGCACCCGGAAAGCAAGCCCGCCTCGGCAGCAGCGCCAAGCCTCGGCACTGCCAAGCCCTTTTAAAATTGGTGACCCTGGGGAAGGAGAGGCTTACGGCCACCAACGTCCTGGCCGCCCTCAGGAAGCAGGAGCGGAGGTGGCTGACCCCCAGAGGCCTGGAAGTGGGGTATGTGGCAGCCGATAACGGGGCCAACCTGGTGGCAGCAGTGCAGCAGGGAAACCTCCAGCACATCCCCTGCTTGGCCCATGTGCTCAATCTTGTGGTGCAGCGCTTCTTGCGCACCTACCAGGGGATGAGCGAGCTGCTGCAGGATGCCCGGGCGGTGGTACACTTTTTCCGCCTGTCAGCCACTGCCTCTGCACTCTTGTCCACCTTACAGCAGCAGTATGGAAGGCCACAACACCGGCTGATCATCAACATGCCAGTTTGCTGGAATTCGACTCTGGCCATGTTGGAGCGGCTGTGTCAGCACAGGTTGGCTCTTAGGGTCTACATGCTAGACGCAAGTGTCCCCAGCAACCAGCAAGTCCCCATGATTACTGCCACTCAGTGGACACTGATGCAGCAAGTATGCCTAGTGCTGAGTCCCTTCCTGGAGGCAACCAAGATGGTCAGTGAGGAGCGGGCCTCTGTGTGCCAGTAGGTGCCTTGGTTTGTCTACTGGAGCAGGCAATGGACAATTTAATTGAGCGTGGGGATGAAGCCCTGAGGCAGTTGGAAGAACAGGAGCAGATGGCAGCACAGTCCAGCTCAGAGGAGGGCTCACAGCAGGTAGTGGAAGAGTTGGAGGTCCCTAACCTGAATGAGGAGGAGGAGGAGGAGCAGAGTGCAGCAGGCGTTGTACGTGGATGGCGGTTTGAGGAGGACAACGACATGGCACAGGAAGAGGACAGGCATGCGTTATGGGACAATGGCGAGGACGAGGAAGATCTTGCTGGCAGGGCCCACTTGTTTCCCATGGCTGTGCACATGTTGCGCTGCCTTCACAGGGACCCCCGGGTGATCCAGATGCGTTCAAGGGAGGACATCTGGATTACCTTGATGCTTGATTCCCGTCTGAAGGGGAAGCTGGGAGACTTAATGACGCCATCCACCACCGAGCAACGCACAAGGGAGTTGAAGGAGGCCCTTGTGCGCAGACTACTGGAAGCATTCCCCCAGCCTTCCACCCCCACTGTAACTGCTCTGCCAAGCCAGCAAGAGGTGCCTGCCATTGCCTCTAGCAGCACAACAACAACCACCAGCACCAGCAGCAGCAGCAGCAACTGGCGCCCCGGAGACCTGAAGAGCCTAAGCAAGAGCCTGTATGCAGTGCAGCAGCCCAGAACAGAGGTGCCCGCCACAGCATCCACCACCAACCAGCACAAGCAACGACTGACCACCATGGTGTCTGACTATATGGGGTCATCCAGCGGGCTCAATGACACCGACAGCCCCGTGGACCCCTTGGAGTACTGGGTCAAGAGACTGGACATCTGGAGCGAGCTTTCCCAGTACGCCCTGGAACTCCTATCCTGCCCTCCTTTCAGTGTCCTCTCAGAGAGATGCTTTAGTGCGGCCGGTGGCAAGGTCACAGAGAAGCGCTCTCGGCTCTCCCACGCCTCTGTGGACAAACTCACCTTCCTGAAAATCAACCAGGCTTGGGTGGAAGGTGAGTTCCTGGCCCCTATTGTCGGACACATAGGGACATGAAGTGGCTGCTGCATGTGCTGTTGTTAACTATGCCTGCCTTTATAAAGACAGTTACTACCTGCCTAGTGCCTACCTTGGTTAATTTTTTGGTGTTATGGTACTACTACCAGTAAGTTGCCATGGTCCTCCTTCTGAGCTGCTGAACTGACCGCCCGCTTTGTCCTCCTGACTCAGTCGCTACTACACTCTGCGTTCACACTGCCCGGGTCACTGGGTGCATTTAATTTTTTGGCCAGCACTATGACGCTGTGCTACTACTACTACCACCAGTATGTTGCCATGGTCCTTCTGTGCTGCTGAACTGACCGCCCGCATTGTCCTCCTCCTCCTGACTCAGTCGCTTCCACCAATGTACTCTGTCTGCGTTCACACTGCCCGGGTCACCGGGTGCATTTAATTTTTTGGCCAGCACTATGACACTGTGCTACTACTACTACCACCAGTATGTTGGCATGGTCCTTCTGTGCTGCTGCTGCTGAACTGACCGCCCGCATTGTTTTCCTCCTCCTGACTCAATCGCTTCCACCAATGTACTCTGTCTGCGTTCACACTGCCCGGGTCACTGGGTGCATTTAATTTTTTGGCCAGCACTATGACACTGTGCTACTACTACTACCACCAGTATGTTGCCATAATCCTGCTGTTCAGTGCTGCTGAACTGACCGCCCGCATTGTCCTCCTCCTCCTGACTCAATCGCTTCCACCAATGTACTCTGTCTGCGTTCACACTGCCCGGGTCACCAGGTGCATTTAATTTTTGGGCCAGCACTATGACGCTGTGCTGCTACCACTACCACCAGTATGTTGCCATGGTCCTTCTGTGCTGCTGAATTGACCGCCCGCATTGTCCTCCTCCTCCTGACTCACTCGCTTCCACCAATGTACTCTGTCTGCGTTCACACTGCCCGGGTCACCGGGTGCATTTAATTTTTTGGCCAGCACTATGATGCTGTGCTGCTACTACTACTACCAGTATGTTGCCGTGGTCCTTCTGTGCTGCTGAACTGACCGCCCGCATAGTCCTTCTCCTGACTCAGTCGCTACCACCACTGCACTCTGCGTTCACACTGCCCGTGTCCACTGACAACTCTGCTGCGATGTCATTGCTAATTGTTGCAAAAAAAAAAAAAATTACAAAAACCTCTCTGGGGCCTTTTTGGCGTCAGCCACTCATCCTCCTCCAGCGGTACCTTCACCGCCAAGTGCCATTGGAACTCGCCTTCACCTCTTTGATTGCTTAACGCGTATATCCCTTTTTAAAACCACGTATTACCAATTAATAGCCCCATTTACAGTGGTGATTTGTCTTTAAAAGCCATTAAAAAAAAATAAAAATTGGGGGGAATTTTTTATGTTGAAGTTATGTTGCCCCTTATCACCTCGATAATCCATGCAATTTGGGGGATTGTAGCATGTATGGGGGCTTTGTTATTAACGTTAAAAGAAAATCCGCCTCCGGGCGGGAATCCACGCGTGATTACGCCATTCACGGCAGAAAATCCGCGTGGTTGCGTGGACGCGGACGAAAATCCGCATGCGGCGGGGCCGAATGCGGATTTTTTTTTTGCAACTACGCGGATTGCCGAATTCGTGGATGAGGCACATCCGAGCATCCCTGTAAGATGGTACTGAAGGCTGGCTGAGGCAGGTTATGGCAGCAGGGTGCAGACTGGAGGCACCATATCAGCAGGAGAAGATTAAAGTGATGGCAGCAAAATTGGGATGGTTAAAGAAAGGGAATATGAGTTGATGACACCGGAGGTGCAGGAAGGAGTGTATTAGGTGCGTTTAGGGCTGATCCTTTCCTGAGACAAGGGGCCATATGCAATTAACTTTTTCACCTGAGTTTTCTCCTAGGTGAAATTTTCACAACTTGTAAATAAAATGCCTTTTAAACCACCAACAAGCAAACAAATACTCAAAATAATTTTGACAGCCCTTTTCACCTACTTTTTGGTACTTTTTCCATTATAAAGGGCTAAAAAGTTACTTTAAATCAAAGATGAAAAACTATCTCATAGGAGAAAACTCAGGAGAAAAAGTGAATTGCGTATGGGCCAAGGTGAGGTGGCAGCCTCTGGATACGAAACAATGGGGTGCTTCATTTTAAAGGCAGCAAAAAAAAACTAGAACTGCCCTGAAATAATTTTTTTTCTGGTGAATGTGGCAAAGCCATAACGGAGAGCAGTATGATACCGGTCAATTCCTCATTGTAGTCAAAAGTAACCTTCCACTGATCCCAGCAGCCACAAAGAACCCTCCATTGATCCCAGCAGTCACAAAGAACACTTCATCAATCCCAACAGTCACAGGTAACTGCAATAAATTCATCAGTCTCAAGGAGTCCAGCCCCCACCCCTTCCCCTTCAGTCACAAATAAACTTCCATTCCTCCCTGCAGTCAGGAACCCTTCACCCCTCTCTACATTCACAAGAAACCCTCCATTGATTCCATTGATGAAAAGGAACTCCCTCTACCCCGTACATCTCTCCCAGCAGTCACTAAGAACCTTATATCCCTCCATGTAGTCTTAATGATCCCAGTATCTCTCCCAACAGTCCCAAAAAATCCAGTATCCATCTCTACAGTCATAAGGAACACTGTATATCTCCCTGCAGTCACAAGGGAGCCTGTTTTCTTCCCTGCAGTCACAAGAAACCCACTATCCATCCCTACAGTCACAAGAAACCCAGTATCCATCCCTAAAGTCACAAGAAACCCAGTATCCATCCCTACAGTCACAAGAAACTCAGTATCCATCCCTACAGTCACAAGGTAGCCTGTATCCCTCCCTGCAGTCACAGGTTGCCCTTGTGTCTCCCAGTAGTTACAGATTGCTACCTATCTTTTCTAGCAGTCACAAGCTGCCCCCCATAGCTGCTTTGGATCCCATGTCTCTCACTCTGTAGTAAAATGGGGTTCTATTTTCCATTATTGGTTAGAGGGAACTACAAAGCTGGGAACAGATTACAGAGAACCCACTCTGGTGACAACTAAAAAAACATGGACACAGTTGATGCCATTGGCAAGCAGAGACTCATAGTGAGGGGAGACCGCATTGAGCACATTTCCCGTCATTTACAAGTCAGTAGTCAGACAACAGTATAATACTGCTAATCCAGGCATTTAGCCACTCTCATACCCAGCCCTCACAGTAAACTCCATAGTTCATTCATATTCAGGGGTAGGTAAGGAATAAAGCAGTGTGATGTGAGATTCAGGGATCAAAGATGAACTCTGGGAATGTCCTGGCCAATCTGGTATAGTTGGCAGAACATAAATGGTGCTGCCCTGAATAGCTGCTGGAAGTAACATCAAAAGCCATAGGGGGGGGTGGGGAAACACTAAAACTCCAAATCAATCTATTCAGAACAATAATGTAAAAAATTACTGGCACTCTACAGTCAATATGTTTTTCCACAATGAAGGGTGAAATCCAACTGTTTGCATCCTTGGGGTGCCAACAGTTCACCACATAATCAGCTTCACTATTGCTTCTACTTTAAATAACTTCTTCTCTGTCAACCTCATAGAGCGCCATTGCATTATAGCTTTTACAAAGCCTGTTCCGTTGTAGGTGTATAGTTGGTGGCAGACCAACATTCAGGCCCAGTCTGTTGTAAAAGAGGAGCGTAAAATAGTACAGTAAAACAGAATGGGGATGTAAAATTCAGCAAACCATTGCAAAGCTGAATTCCAGTTTTCTTTACTTTATCTTATTACCATACCCTCTCACATTATAAACAAACACTTGGGAGCACCCTCCAAGCTCTGAATGTAAAGTGTGTGCCAAGATCCTGGCCCCTATACCACAAGGGGCAAAAACTGCAAAACTTCCTGAAAGGATCTGCACCACACAGAAGGTTGTATTTATAAGCTCTTCAAATCTTTATTCCATAAAAATCGACAAGGCAGCGACAGCCCGCTGTTTCGGCCCAAAATGGCCTTTCTCAAGTTGCCAGAAAAGTCAAATGCATTCAAACACACATAATGACATTATTTATATAGCCCTAACCACACCCCCTTGGGGCGGCAACCCTCTAACATGCAAATGTGAATGGAAACCTAACGGACCTGATGGGAGACTGAAGCCAGCATAAAAATCACCAATCGGTTAAGGTATCACAACTCACCAATCAGGTGGACCTTCTCATCTGATCACCACCAGTTCGCCAGCCCAGCGCATATAGGACTGTGTGTTTGGAATAAAGATTTGAAGAGCTTATAAATACAACCTTCTGTGTGGTGCAGATCCTTTCAGGAAGTTTTTCATACCCTCTCACATAGCTTTTTATTACTGTTGAATAGTGTCGTTTTTTTTGAGTGCCGCCTCTGTGGTAACATGAGTGCAGGTTGACCTGTCCTTTTATATGGACTAATCGGCTCCCCCTTGCAGTCCCCTGAATTCTGGCAGTCCAGGCCATAAGCCTTGGACAGGGGTGAAGAGTCATCCTGGGCTACACCCCATGCCAAAAATACTATAAGTGTCTGAGGGGCCTTGCGATGATGACACTTCCTGCATCCCAGAAGGGAGGGGGGAGGGGCAAGTGATCCCACTCAGTATAATATACGTTATTTTGCTTAATTGTAGTGATAAACCTCATAGGTTTAGGAGAGCTTGGAGCAGATTAAAAAAAGTAGCTTAGCTATAAAACAATATTTTTACCACAGCTACCATGAGGTACTGCAGGGGGACTCAAATTGCAAATTGTTCAGTCACAGTGCCTAATCACATAGGCCACAGGCTATTGATCTGCTGCTCTTAAGAGATTTGGGTTTATCCTATAGAAAGCAAAAAGGGTGATGAGGGATGTTATATGAGTGAAACATCACAGAACTTACAAAAATAAATCAATACATAAATGTTCACATATAACCAATAACAGGAAAAGAGGAAGAAAACGACTACAGTTCTGTGAAAAATCAGAATGTCAAGGTTCTGAAAGTAAACATATGAACCCGGGATGACAATATTCTACAGTGAAAGACAAAATGGAACCTATATTGACCAGAGTTTATCACTGTCACACTTTTTATGACCACAGCATGACAAAAGGCTCTGGCTTCAAAGGTTTTGAGTTGAACTTTAGGGGTGGTCAAGTTATTAGATCCTCTTGATCTAAGGTTGTGGTAGGAATGACTCCGTAGCAACAAATTGTTCAGGTATCCAGAGCCTAGGTTATATAGAGATTTGAATGTTAGAATGCCAACTTTGAAGAGGAGTCTCCATTTTATGGGTACTCAATAGAGAGAGCAAAGTATGTGTTATGTGGCAATGGTGAGGTTGGCTTGTTAAAGGACAACTGAAGTGAGAGGGATATGGAGGATGCCATATTTATTTCCATCTAAGCAATGCCAGTTGCCAGGCCCTCCTGCTGATCCCCTGCCGCTAATACTATTAGCCATAGCCCCTGAACAAGCATGCAGCAGATAAGGTGTTTCTGACATTAATGTCAGATCTGACAAGACTAGCTACATGCTTGATTCTGGTGTTATTCAGATACTACTGCAGAGAAATAGACCAGCAGGCCTGCCAGGCAACTGGTATTAATTAAAAGGAAATAAATATGGCAGCCTCCGTATACCTCTTACTTCAGTTCCACTTTAAAGCGGACCTGAACTCAGAACTCCTCTCTGCTCTGAAAGATACACAACAGCATAATAGCCTTTAAATAAAAAACATTTCTTTGTTACAGCAGATACAAATCCTAAAATAAATCTGCACTGTTTCTGCATCCTGATTCATGGAAGCAGACATATTGCTAACATCCTGTGCTTTCAAATAAGTTTATTTGCCTTATCTGCCATGGCAGTCATGTGACACAGGGAGAGATCAAATTACAACTTGCAATTAAACACAAATAAGGGGGAATTAGACAGGCTAAATTCTCTAAATACATACGGGGTACATTTCTCTACGTTTTCCTTCTGTCCTGTGCAAGAGTTCTGGTCCACTTTAACAGCCTTGTGGCAGCATTCTGCAATAGCTGCAGGCGGTGCATGACTTTATTTGGATGGCCTACATAGAGGGAGGGTAACGCAATAATAATTCCTTAGGTGAAAAAAGGAATGTTTCAAAATAGCTGAAATTTGATTGCTTAAGTAGAATTCTGAAGTTGAAGTTGATTGCTAAAGTCAGTACACCCAAGCTGCACACAGTGTTAGAGGATTGCAATAACACACTGCTGGGCAGTGCATAGGTGAGAACATCAGACTGATGGACTTGTGTACCACGTAAATGAAACTTTAATATGCATTACTGAAATATGCACAGCAATGCTTATCCTGTAAATGAGGCCAACAGGCCCTTTTTCCACTAGCTGCGATCCGATACAAAAAGCGGATCTCAGCCATTTAGCCAATCGGAATTTACATGTAAATTGCTGCGCTCATTTTCCACTAGCGCAATTTGTATTTTCCCGAATCGCAATCACCGGCCTGCACGATTTTCAGCATTATAGGGCCCGGCCTCCGATGGCTTCATTGTGCAAATGCAGCGAGTATAAATTGCAGGTTGCGTGATCGCAGAGCAGTGCAATTGCACTTGCAATCACGCTTCCCAGTGGAAAAGAACCCTCAATAAGTGTGAGCATATCTTAACGATGTAAACGTCTTAAGGTTACATGACAACATTCATAATTTTGACAGAAGAGAAGTGTTACTTTAAAAGTCTAACCCTTTAAGAAAAAAACTTTTGGTAAAAGTAAACATGTGTAACGACCAGCAGATCCACCACCTTTATATCAGTCCCTATAATCTAATATACCTAAGTAATCTTCACCTTGTGTGGCGCGTCTTCACTTGAATGGGAGATGGGTACGGTCTGCCAGACTATAGTTACACCCGGGCTTTAATGCGCAAGGTATGTGGACTGAAGGCCGTAAGGCAATCACTCGACAATGGTTCAGGCTACAAATATAGTTACACAGTTCAGAGTCGTATATAGATGTCAGATATAGGCCAGTAACGATTGAAGTTACAGTAATCTCCGGCACCGGAGAGCGTACGCTAAGATTCCCCGTCCTGAGAGAGGAAATCCTCCCACGCAACCCTGCAGGACCCGGAGAGATGCCAGCGACACGTGGGGAGTTGGGTACCTGTCCACGCCCCCTCCCGGAGACCTCCGATGAGTCAGTGGAGCTGGGCTGAGGGGAGATTGTGACAATATGATCATCATTTAGAGCTCTCTGTTTTCCTTCAGCTTTTGCAATTTACAGAGGCCCTTACCCTTGCTATGTAATGCACACACCTACCGCAATTTAGAAGATTTAGGTTCACACTGCCAGGGAGGTTGAAAATCATTAACCCTTACTTGCCAGCTTTGATGGTGCCTGGTTACACAGTATTCACACATTTCTGCTTTCCTACACTTACAAGCCAAGTTCCTTTCCTTCTCAATGTGTACCACAATGGAGATGAATGTGCACAGCTTCTGCTTCCAGAAGGCCACTCATTAAACTGATTTACTTGCTGCAGAGGGTTTCTCTCTGGTCTACCTCACTTTAAAAGTAATAGCTGCTCTCTATCACTTTCACATAATAAAATATACAGACTCTGTAACATTTTCTGAACTGGTCATAGACATTAGAAGGCAGGCAGACAAAAATACAATTTTGAGCAAATTTCAGACAGTGATGCTACAGTAAGTAGCATAGGAAATATAAGGCAGAAGGCACTGAGAGACATGTTAGGTCACACCTGCTAGACCAGTAAATACTTAAAAAAAAGATTGCAGTTAAAGTGGTATAAAACCCTGACATAATTTTCAATAAAACATGTTTTCCTACTTTTTATATGCCATACGGTTATCATATTTGGTTTTGTGCATAAGTATGTTTATTCATTTAGAAATTACAAGAAATTAAAATGCCTTTGCATTTTATACATAACTATTTTATTCATCTTGTATTGAAGGCAGAAATGCTTTCTGAGCTTCTGTCTGTGTTCAGGAGAGTCTGCACAGTCAGATAATGTGTCACATTCCTCACTTGATACAATTAAGTAAACACAAGATAACATTATCTCCAGTTTGGATGCGTCCAGCTTTCTCTGCACTTGTAACTCATGTGTTTAACTAATTGAATGATGTTCTAGTAAAAAAAAATGGTGGTAGTAAATAATATGCTGTAAATAAACTTTAGGGCTCGTTTCCACTTGTGCGCGGCATGTGTCTTGTGAGACGCGATGCCGGCACAGCTGTGACCTGTCTCGCAGCCAAATCCCTCTAGCAGCCCCATACACGGCTATGGGATTCGGACAGTGACACGTGAATTTATGCTGCAGGGCCTCCGAATTTTCCCCAGCCACGAATTTGGATGCTCTTCATAGAGTTTTATAGGCTGCCAAATTCCATCCGAATTCATGGCTGGGGAATCGGCCCGTTTTAGCACAAATGGAAACCTAGCCTTAGAGCAAAGAAGGAATGCTGGGTTTCATTCCGCTTTAAACACTAAGGGCATGATTCACAAAGCCGTGCTAACTGTTAGCAGGCTGGTGAAAAGCCCATTATCACGCCTAAACTCAGTTTAGGCGTGATAAAATAAACTCGTGCGCAAAGTTTTGCGCGTAAAGTTTCACGCGCGTAAACTTTTACACGCGCAAATGCCATTAAACTCTCTGCGATGTTTCGCGCGCACTGGACTTTGCGCGTGAGTTTTTTCCTCAAAGCAGTGCTAACCTACTTAGTGCAATGCTTATCACGCCCAAAAGTCTTTAGGCGTGCTAACTAGGTTAGCACCGCTTTGTGAATCAAGCCCTAATTATAAAACTAAGTTTAATCTAGTACGGTATCAATAACAAACAAATACCATAAATACATTTTCTAACAGCTCCAGTTTTACCTTAAAGCGGTTTAAAACCCTGACATAATATTCAATAAAAACATGTTTTCCTACTTTTTATATGCCATACACTTATCATATTTGCATTTTTGCATAAGTATTATTATTCATTTAGAAGTTATAGGTTTCCAAAAGTACCGTTTTTTGCTTTGTGAGCTGACTTTACATTTTATTAATAACTGCTTTTATTCATTGCTGTTTTGCAGGCAGACATGTTTTCAGTGTCTCTCTGTCTTCACTCTTCAGCAGCTTCTCCGCAGTCAGAGAATGTGGTGATCTGGGATAATGTACTACAAGGGGAGGACACTGAAGGGAAATGGCAAGCTTTTAAACTTATTCTCAATCAATATTGTAGTATGTATATCCCATATGGAAACAAACTGTCTAGGAATAAACAAAGGCCTCTATGGATGAATAGAAAGGTTAGTGATAAAATGAAGGGGAAAAATAATGCCTATAAGGTCCTAAAACAGGAGGGGACCGAGGCTGCATTAAGCAATTATAAAGAGTGCAATAAAAGTTGTAAAAAAGAAATTAGGCTGGCAAAGATTGAAGCTGAAAATCAAATCGAGATATCAAATCGGACCCAAAGAAGTTTTACAAGTACATCAACTCTAAAAAAAGAAAGGTTGACTGTATTGGACTCCTAAAGGATAAGGGTGGGAACTCAATGGTGGATGACCAAGGTAAGGCAGAGTTTATAAATGCTTTCTTTGCTTCTGTCTTCACAAGGGAAGCATCAATGTTGCAAATTACAGATGCAGAAGAGTCTCAATCTTCCAACTGTAATATTAAATACTTAACGCAGGAAGAAGTGAAGGAAAGACTAAATAAATTAAAAATAGACAAGGCACCTGGTCCAGATGGCATGCATTCTCGGGTCTAAAGGTAATTAAAGGGAAGGTTCAGGGACACCTTGAAAAAAATAAAAATCGATATCCACTTACCTGGGGCTTCCTCCAGCCCGTGGCAGGCAGGAGGTGCCCTCGCCGCCGCTCCAGAGGCTTCCGGTCGTCTTCGGTGGCCGACCCGACCTGGCCAGGCCGGCTGCCAGGTCGGGCTCTTCTGCGCTCCAAGGCCCGGCACTTCTGCGTCCCACGCCGGCGAGCTGACGTCATCGGACGTCCGCCGGGCTGTACTGCGCAGGCGCAGTAGTTCTGCGCCTGCGCAGTACAGCCCGGCGGACGTCCGATGACGTCAGCGCGCCCGCGTGGGACGCAGAAGAGCCCGTCCTTGGAGCGCAGAAGAGCCCGGCCTGGCAGCCGGCCTGGCCAGGTCGGGTCGGCCACCGAAGACGACCGGAAGCCTCTGGAGCGGCGGCGAGGGCACCTCCTGCCTGCCACGGGCTGGAGGAAGCCCCAAGTAAGTGGATATCGATTTTTATTTTTTTCAAGGTGTCCCTGAACCTTCCCTTTAAGTTCAGTTATAGATAAACCCCTTTATCTTATCTTTTGTGACTCTCTTTTAACTGGCAGAGTCCCAGTGGATTGGCGTACAGCCCACGTTTTCCCATTATTTAAGAAGGGCAAAAAATCAGATCCAGGAAATTATAGACCTTTAAGCTCAACATCAGTTGTATGCAAACTATTTGAGGGGTTACTAAGAGATACTATATATGACTTCATATTAGAAAATAATCTTATTTCTCAGCATCAACATGGGTTTACTAAAGACAGATCCTGTTTGACTAACATGCTCAGCTTTTTTGAGGTAGTGAACGTTAATGTGGATATTGGGAATGCTGTAGATGTGATATACTTGGACTTTGCAAAGGCTTTCGACACTGTTCCACACAAAAGTCTGGTGCAAAAGTTGAGGCTGCAAGGACTGGGAAAGAATCTGTGTGCATTGAAAGGGTACTGGCTAATGGACAGAAAGCAAAGAGTTGTGGTCAATGGATCATACTCAAAATGGATGACTGTTAGCAGTGGGGTAACACAGGGGTCTGTACTGGGTCCAGTGCTCTTCAATGTATTTATTAATGACCTAGTAGATGCAGTAGAAAGCAATGTTGCTATTTTTGCAGATGATACAAAATTGTGCAGAATCATCAACTCTCAGGAAGATATTGACATATTGCAACAGGATCTGGATAGGATGGCTATATGGGCACATAAATTGGAGATGAAATGTTGAAGAATGTAAAGTCATGCATTTTGGTCGTATCAATGGTCTAGCACCATACAAAATAAATGGGATACAGTTGGGGACATCAAACTTGGAGAAGAACTTAGGAGTACTCATCGACAACACGTTAAATAATCGTACTCAATGCCAAGCCGCTGCAGCTAAAGCCAATAAAATTTTGGGATGCATTACAAGGGAAATAAAACTTGAGATGCTAGCATAATATTGCCCCTGTTTAAGGCCACATTTGGAATATGGAATTCAGTTCTGGGCACCACATTACAGGAAAGATATTGCAGTTTTAGAGCAGGTGCAGAGACGAGCAACAAAATTGATACGTGGAATGGAAGGTCTCACCAAGAAAGGTTAGATAAATTGGGTTTATTTAATCTAGAAAAAAGACGCCTTAGAGAAGATCTAATTAACATGTATAAATACATCAGAGGGCAATATAAAAGCTTGGCGGATGAGCTTTTTGTCCCTAGGCCTTCTCAAAGGACTAGAGGACATGATCTGCGCATGGAGGTAAAATGTTTTAGCCATTTATTTAGGAAAGGGTTCTTTACAGTAAGAGTGATTAAGATGTGGAATGCATTGCCACAGGAAGTAGTTATGGCAAATTCTATACCTGCATTTAAAGGGGGCTTAGATGTTTTCCTTGCGTTGAAAGAAATCCATGGCTACAATTACTAGGTAATGCCCAGTGGTGTTGATCCAGGGATTTTATCTGATTGCCATCTGGAGTCGGGAAGGAATTTTTTCCCTTTTGGGGCTAATTGGACCATGCCTTGTAAGGGTTTTTCGCCTTGCTCTGGATCAACAGGGATATGTGAGGGAGCAGGCTGGTGTTGTACTCTGCTGGAACTCGATGGACGTATGTCTTTTTTCAACCCAAATAACTATGTAACTATGTGTCACATTCCTCACTTGATACATTTAAGTAAACACAAAGTTCAGATGCGTCTGCATTTCACTGCACCGAACTTTCAAGCTCTGGGTGTAACCCTTTGAATGCTGGTCTAGTTATAAAAAAATGTTGGTTGCATATAATATGCTGTAAATAATGTTTTAGAGCAAAGATGAAATGCAGGGTTATATTCCACTTTAATCAGTCTTTAGAGCAGTTTCATGTAATTCTTTTCACACTTTCCTCATATTTATACGCTAGAATGATATGTGCATCCTCAGGGAGCCTGAGGTGAGAGGAAGATGGAGGCGGCCATATTTGTTTTCTTCTAAACAGTGCCAGTTGCCTGGCAGTCGATAGTGTTGTTAGTTTTAGGCTGGTTTCACAGTGGGACGTTACAGGCGCACGTTAGAGCAGCCTGTAACGCAGCCCACCGCACAGTACTGAAAAATCAATGGGGCTGTTCACAGTGCGGACGTTGCGTTACATTGTAACGCTGCGTCACAAGACAACGTACTGCATGCAGTTCTTTGGACGCGGCGACTGCTTGCACATGCTCAGTAATGTTGGGGAGGAGCGGAGAGCGGCCAGGCACATGGCTAATTAATATGCACTGCACGTTATGACGTGCAGTGTTTACTTCCTGGAGCAGCCGCTCTGTGAGGCGATTGGCCGGCGGGACCACGTGATGCCGCATGCGCACAAGAGTGCGCATCACGGCATCACTGACGCCAGAGTGAGCTGCACAACGCGGCTCACTCTGACGTCCAGATCCAGCACCACCAGGCGTTGAGTTAGGGGGACGTTATGCGACCTTAACGCCCCCTCTAACGCAACGTCCTGGTGTGAAATTAGCCTTAATCTCCACCCAGTGAGTACAGATACAATAATTAACTGCTGTTTGTGAAGTGGCTGAGAGGGAGTTAGGAATATAGAACGGTTTCAAATGATTATATTTTAATTCAAAGAAAATTGAAGCTGGTGGAGAAAGAGGAAAGCTTATAACCTCATAGACACCATCATGTGACGAGATACTGCAAGTATAGCTTAGTACAGAGCAGAGTATGCCTTTAAATTCATGGCTTAGGCAACTGCAGCTGAAGACTCAGAAAGGCCTGCCAATTACCAGTTCAAAACTACTGCATAAGTTTTAATAAAACGCATTGAAATCCTTTGATATGGTGTGTGAGATGTTATACATATATGAGAGGCCACAGGCTGAGCTCCATCAAATCAGCACCTTGCACAAGCCTAGTTATCTACATTGAATTAGCACCTTGGACAGCACCATACATTTTCTGTAAGATCTCCGATGTACAAGACACAAGTAAAACCTTCCTATGAAGCTGTTTGTAATGAAACACTTCAGGGCAGCCTGAGGACCTCTGGTTTATGAATGCAGTCTTGTAATGTGAGCTGATCTGTAATGTCAGCATCTGATCAGAAAGAGAAGAAGTTATGAAATTCATGTTACTTCAGTACATGTATTTCCCTGTGTAACAATTGCCCTCTAGTAAGAAGAACTGCCACCATCCACACAGAAGCTTTTTAATCCAAGATAATAAAGAATTTCTTGAAAGTACATCTTTCACTAGGAAAAAAGAATGTACAGGACGGTTTTACACTTGTTTTTTGCATTGCAGTGTGTTGCGATGTTCCTGCCGCATGCTACCTCAACACCGTAACTGTGAATGGCCCCATTCCCTTGCATTGCCAATGCGTCACCCAGCGGTAAAACAGGGTAACACAATACACACTTGCAATTCAGGTGCTATGCTGGGTACACACGATACAATTTTCTGACAGATTTACTATCAGATCAACTATTTCCAACAGGTCCAATCTGTTTTCCGATCAATTTTCTATTCACTTCTTTGAAAAATCGATTGGAAATTCATCCATGCTTTGGTGGAAATTTAACACAGTTTACAGCTGACAAGTTCAGTAAAAGGAAACTGTTCTCAAGGTACAAAACAATTAGGCCCTGTTCACATTACCAAACACAGATGGCCGTGCGATTGGAACGCAACATGTACGAACGCACACCATCTGTGTTTGGATGCGTTGCGTCGCTGATACCCATTCACTGTAGTGAATGGGTCAGCCACGCGTTTCAGGAAAAAATGCGTGCAGCATGCGTTTGTGGACCGCACTGGTCCGGAACGCATGCAGTGTGAACATCAGACAGTGCCGTCTATGCACTTCTGATGTCAGGCGTGTCTGCCAACTGCACGTGTTGCCGAAATATGGACAGCAACGTGTGCAGTGTGAACGGGGCCTGAAGCTGTGTTCACACTGTGCGTTTTGCATAACATACATGTTATAATGTGTGTATGGCAATGCACACTGTACACGTTATGACACGATGCAGTGTGCGCATATCCACACACATTATCCAGGAAAGCATTGGAAGCATGGAACTACCATGTGGCTCGCCTAGCAAGAGTGTGAGTGACTGAGTTCAATCCCAGCATTCATTAAATATGTATTTCGTGACGCATTTATAAGATTTTTTTTAGTTTTTTATGATTTATAATCAAATTTTGAATACAGCCCAGTGCTATTTTTTCGCTACATATCTGTTCATTGACGGTGGAGGAGGTGGGGACCTCTACAGTTGGCAAGTTGGCAGCAGGGTTGAGAAAGCAAATTGTGAGAACGTGCACATTTCTCTATTTACATAGAGGGGGAGAAAATATTTTCTACAAGCATAGCCGGCCTTTGACCTGTGCGACCAGAGCGGTCGCTCAGGGCGCCTGCTTCCAAGGGGGCGCCTAATAGCTGGTTACCTATACTGAGGGCACCTACACCTAATTTCCTATACTGGGGGCACCTATAGCTGGCTACCTTTACTGAGAGCACCAACACATGGCTATCTATACTGGAGGCTCCTACGCCTGGCTCCCTATGGAGGAGATGGAGACCTTAAACTGACTTCCTATACTGGGGGCACCTATGCTTGGCAACCTGTATTAAGGGGACCTACACGTGAGATTGGGGGGCATTTTTTGGGGGGCGTACTGCAGCTATAACGCGTGGTGCAAATTGTCGGTGCTGTGCTATCATTCTAAATGTGGGGGGGGGGGGGCTAACTGTCCCACTGTTTTTATTAATAATCCTGAGAGGTTCTAGCCTTCATTTTTAAGTATATTCAGGATAATGCACTCTTTCCATCCATTTGTGGTTATTAATAGTATTTTTCCTATTATACATATGTGACGTGTCACAGAGATCTGAGCATTTTGCGTGGTGTCATGACGTCAAAAAAGTTGGGAACCACTGACCTAGGAGAAAAGATGAATTGCATATGGGCCTGTGTGTGTGTGTGTGAGTGCGTGTGTGTGCTTGCATGCATGAAGGATGAAGGGGGGCACAAAAATCAGGTTTCGCTCAGGGCGCTGTGAAACCTAAGGCCGGCCCTGTCTACAAGTCCTTCCAGGGGTTGCCTGGAGGTGAGTTAATCAGAACTGCGTTTGGTGCCTCCTGTTGTCCTCTCCCCATATTGCCAATATAGTACTCCCACAAGCTCCCAGACTTGGTTGTCTCTCTCCTTTTTATTTTTTCTGAGGTGCTTGGAGACTTAAAGGGAAGGTTCAGGGGAAACGTTTAAAAAAATAAAAATCCATATCCACTTACCTGGGGCTTCCTCCAGCCCGTGGCAGGCAGGAGGTGCCCTCGCCGCCGCTCCAGAGGCTTCCGGTCGTCTTCGGTGGCCGACCCGACCTGGCCAGGCCGGCTGCCAGGTCGGGCTCTTCTGCGCTCCAAGGACGGGCTCTTCTGCGTCCCACGCGGGCGCGCTGACGTCATCGGACGTCCTCCGGGCTGTACTGCGCAGGCGCAGTAGTTCTGCGCCTGCGCAGTAAAGCCCGGAGGACGTCCGATGACGTCAGCGCGCCCGCGTGGGACGCAGAAGAGCCCGTCCTTGGAGCGCAGAAGAGCCCGACCTGGCAGCCGGCCTGGCCAGGTCGGGTCGGCCACCGAAGACGACCGGAAGCCTCTGGAGCGGCGGCGAGGGCACCTCCTGCCTGCCACGGGCTGGAGGAAGCCCCAGGTAAGTGGATATGGATTTTTATTTTTTTAAACGTTTCCCTGAACCTTCCCTTTAAAGACTATGATTATCTTGTTGCTAATTCTCAGACCTCAAATGACTGACATTCTGTAATCTGAAGGAGATACAAGTTAAAGTGGATCTGAGATAAACTTTTACTCATTGCATAATTGTGTTCCTTTCATATAGTTTATAGGGCATTCCTCAAGCCAAATACTTTTTTGTTGTTGTTTTAATACTCTAATTCCCTATAAACTAAACAAGCCTCCCCCACAGCTTACCAGAGAGCCTTGGCACTCTCAGCCTTAGCAGCAAGTGCTTATGGGAGCTCAGTCTGGGCAGGAGGAGGAGGAGGTGTTACTAGCAAGAGTATTCAGAGGCAGAGGGAAGAAGGGAGTAAGAGAGGGGAGTGGGAGATACAGATCAGCTTGCCTGTGTGTAATGTGACAAACAGAACATGGCTGCCCTCAGTGTATCACAGGAATAAATAATCATAAACTGTTGAAGCTGTTTGCAGCTAGATTTACTGAGTAAACTATCTAAACTTTAGATAAGATATATAGACAAGTTACTTGTTATAATTAGTTTTTCATCTCGGATCCGCTTTAACCTGTGAGACTACGGTAATGTCATCCTGATATCTGCCCATTACACAGGGAGTCACCCATCAGGAAAAGCGTGCAGCCAGGAAATCTCAAATCTTTTCTCATCAGAGTCTCATCCCATCTAGCTTTGGTCAATAATATGTGCATAATTCCTTGATGGTGAAAATGTTATGGTAATTTGTCTGTACATTTACTGCATTTGATTGGCCAATTTATTGCTGCATACATTTGTATAATATTGTCATAACAATTGCATAAACTCAAGAATTGACCATCCCTAATTCCATTTTATGTTTTTATAACGCTTTGAGTCCTATGGGAGAAAAGCGCTATTGAAATGTTATTGTATTGTATTGTATTATGTATGAAAACCATTTTGGCCTCTGGGTTGGGTGCTGACAGTGATGTCAAAAGTATCAAAACTGTAGGGTAAGGCATTAATAAAGAGAATTAAAGCACGCTTGAACTGAAAGTAAACTTATGACATAATTGTATGTGTAGTACTGCTGGTGAATAAAACTTTTCTGGTATCTCCTATTCTTATTTTCAGTTTAAGATCTGAAACTGTAATATAAAGTGCAAAGAGCAACCATGTCAGTGTGAGGGGAAATCTGATTCACACAGCTCTCAAGGCAGAAGTTTGATGTTTTTGGCACCATGGGGTATATTAATTTATCCATGGGCAATTTTACCAGTACTGATAGCAGTTATGTAGCATATACTGTGCAATAAGCACAAACTGCATTACCTAGTTACTGCTTGTGCTAGTATAAGGTGTCTTATGGAAATGGAGTAAGTCGCATTACCATGAGCAACACGCCCATTACCTAGGTGACCCGGTTTCTGCTTATTGCACAACGTGCACTACATACTGTAACTCAATTTTACAGTAATTTAGGGAATATGCTCCATGGTGTGGCAGTAGACAGGTGAAACATGATCTTATTCTAATAGTGGTAGCAGGGTGTGTCTGCAGATGACCAGACCAGGGCTGTCAGGTAATAATTTTGGGGCGTTTTATTCACCAAATGCTAGATTATTGCTGTGACTACAGCAAAGAATGTTTTGAACCATTTAATACATCTGGAAAATCATACTTGGCTGCAGAGTGAAATGGAAAGAAAGCTTTCAATACCAATACATCACAAGATAGTTATGAATAGTGATATTTATTGGTTTCATTTCGGCTTTATTAGGATTACTGTAGTACTAAAAAATTTTTTAACAGGATGTGTTTATTTGGAGCTCTACCTGCCAAATTCTGATTGGGAAGATTTATAAGCACAAGAGAGTTATTATGACTCAAAAGAGAACAGTAGATTCTGGTTATCAGGCACCAGCTCAGCAAATGTTACTAGGCGGAAGAGTGGGTGGAGCTACAGACACCCCCCCGCCCTCCTCCTGCAACATTTACATTTACATACTTTATTTCTACTAACAAAAAATGCTAATATGTTAATGCTAATAAATAAATACAACAAATGTGCTAAAACACCGTAACCTTTATATTTCATTGACACCATGGCATAGTGGATAACACACTCATCTTGCAGTGCTGGGATACCGATTGGAATCCCAGGGCACTATCTGCAATCTTTTCTTCCCATGTCTGCATAGGTTTCCTTCAAGCATTTGGGTTTCCTACCACATCCCAAAGACATACAGATAAGTTATATACTGTATCATCAAAGGACAATATTAATTGGACTCTCTTACATGCTTTAGTTAGTAGCAAAGCAAAGTTTGAAGCAGAATCAGAATCAGAATTTATTTCGCCAAGCACGGTTGGACCGTGCCCGGAATTGGGTTTGGCACATTGATTGGCGCAGAGATAGTAGTAGCGCAGAGTTAGTAATAACACAGAGATAGTAATAATACAACAACAGCAAAATAATGCAGAGAAGTACAACAGAACACGAGCGATACAACAGAACAGGAGTAATACAACATTTGCAGTAGCGCAGTTACAGTTCCATCAGGAATTACAGTGTGTAGCAGAGGGTAGTGAAACTAGTACAACTAGGCCAGCAGTAAGCAAGCAAGCAAGCAGACTTTAGATGTAGACTGGGTACAATGGCTGACATTTCAACTCTCACAATTTTGGTGGTCCTCAAAATAGAAAAAAAATAAGTTGTTCTAACCTTCTTTTGATCAATGTTAGTATCCAAAGGAATTCATGTTGAGGCCTTCTTAGTAATTATTATAAAGGTACCACATTACTTATATCATTTATTGGATGTGAGATCATAGTTCCAATTATCCGTCTGGACTAGATAAGTTAAATGGCTTCACCCCAAATTGACCCTAGACTACGATGGCCACATAACTATGGTAGGGATTAAACTGTGTGCCCCTCTGAGGGACAGTTAGTGACAAGACTAAACATTCTGATGTCAGCGCTATATAAATAACTAATAATTATTGTGTTACAAGGTTGTATTTTTTTTATATTGGTTGTATCAATTTCCTTTTACATACGAGATGTATGCAATTTATCATTTCATTTAGTTACATTTAGTTCACAGCCTCCTTGATGAGATCCTTAATAATTAACTTGATGGTTTTGTAATTATTTTACGACCTCATAATTAACTTAGAGGTAACCAGGTGAAATATATTTGATTGCAAAGTACATAATATAAATCCCTGTCATTGTGAAACTTGGCTTTTATCAAGTTAGTAAATGGATCTCCACTTTGGAGAAAAATGTGAATTCAGACCTGCCACCTCTAATATTGCCATAAAATATGTTATCCATTTTCTAAAATGGACCTAGGCTCCTCCAGATAAATGTATTAGTCCAGCGTAAAGCATAATTCATGTAACAAATCAGAAATGCTCTACCTTCTCCTTGGATCCTTAGAATTCCAGTGATGATAAAGCTGCCGACACACTTATAGGCTGAATTGATTTCAGGCAGCAGTGACCATATTGACTGAATCTGCCTTAATGGTCTAGCTTCCCAATTAACTAACTAATTAAATTCTAACAAAGGCAAAATTGATGAAGGGGCGGGTGCACTATTGGGAGCAGTGGGAAGTTATAATATGTAGGAAAGCTATGGTGGTAGGCCAAGGCAATAGTGTTGTATTGTACTGAGCAGTACAATCACTTTCAGACAGATTTTTGCTACAAATTTACAGGACTGGACATGTTGTTTAACGGGTTAATAACCACGTCTCCATTTGGATTCGGATTAAGGAGTATAAATAGCAGGTCAATATGGTCACTCCTGCCTGAAATCAATTCAGCCTATATTTGAGGGGTTACTAAGAGATACTATACACGACTTCATAGTAGAAAATAATTTTATTTCTCAGCATCAACATGGGTTTACTAAAGACAGGTCCTGTTTGACTAACATGCTCAGCTTTTATGAGGTATTGAATGCTAATATGGATATTGGGAATGCTGTAGATGTGATATACTTGGACTTTGCAAAGGCCTTCGACACTGTTCCCCACAAAAGTCTGATACAAAAGTTGAGGATGCAAGGACTGGGGAAGAGTCTGTGTTCATGGATAGGGAACTGGCTAATGGACAGAAAACAAAGCGTTGTGGTCAATGGATCGTACTCAAAATGGGAGACTGTTAGCAGTGGGGTCCCACAGGGGTCTGTTCTGGGTCCAGTGCTCTTCAATTTATTTATTAATGACCTAGTAGATGCAGTAGTGAGCAATGTTGCTATTTTTGCAGATGATACAAAATTGTGCAGAATCATCAACTCTCAGGAAGATAGTGTCATATTGCAACAGGATCTGGATAGGATGGCTATATGGGCACATACATGGCAGATGAAATTCAATTTTGACAAATGTAAAGTCATGCATTTTGGACGTACTAATGGTCTAGCACCATACAAAATAAATGGAATACAGTTGGGGGCGTCAAACTTGGAGAAGGATTTAGGAGTACATATTGACAACAAGTTAAATAATCGTACTCAATGCAAAGCTAACAAAATTTTGGGATGCATTAAAAGGGAAATAAAAACTCGAGATGCTAGCATAATATTGCCCCTGTTTAACTCTCTAGTAAGGCCACATCTGGAATATGGAATTCAGTTCTGGGCACCACATTACAAAAAAGATATTGCAGTTTTAGAGCAGGTGCAGAGACGAGCAACAAAATTGATACATGGGATGGAAGGTCTCACTTATCAAGAAAGGTTAGATAAACTGGGTTTATTTAGTCTAGAGAAAAGACGCCTTAGAGGGGATCTAATTAACATGTATAAATACATCAGAGGGCAATATAATAGCTTGGCGGATGAGCTTTTTGTCCCTAGGCCTTCTCAAAGGACTAGAGGACATGATCTGCGCATGGAGGAAAAACGTTTTAGCCATTTATTTAGGAAAGGGTTTTTTACAGTAAGAGTGATTAAGATGTGGAATGCATTGCCACAGGAAGTCGTTATGGGAAACTTTATACCTGCATTTAAAGGGGGCTTAGATGCTTTCCTTGCGTTAAAAGACATCCATGGCTACAATTACTAGGTAATGCCTAATGATGTTGATCCAGGGATTTTATCTGATTGCCATCTGGAGTCGGGAAGGAATTTTTTCCTTCAGGGGCTAATTGGACCATGCCTTGTAAGGGTTTTTTCGCCTTCCTCTGGATCAACAGGGATATGTGAGGGAGCAGGCTGGTGTTGTACTTTATACTGTTTGAACTCGATGGACGTATGTCTTTTTTCAACCAAAATAACTATGTAACTATGTAAGGGCCAGATTCCTGGACAGGCAAGAAAGGCCCGAGCCTTGAGCGGCTGCAAGGGGGCACCTGGGCATGAAAAAGGGGTTGCTACATATGAAAGAGCAGGCTGCAAATAGGTAGAAACCCATGAAAAGGAAGAACTAATGCTGTTTATGAAAGACGGACTGCATAAATGAATGATACACATGGAAGAAGGGGCTACACATGGAATGGGAGGGGCACTGCTGCACATGGAAGGCTACCCACAACACACTTGGCCTAGGGGCACACAACGTATAAATCCAGCCTTGATAAATAGAGAGTAGAGTTGTTTCATGCATAGCCAACTCTACTTTATCAATGCCAAAGCAACATTCAAAGTGGTCAGTGGCACAGGAATTGCCATAACAGGTGGAGTGACTGCTATGTGGCCTGGCAAGGAGTGGAGGGTTGAGGGGAGGAGGAAAGGATTGGAAGCTGAGGTCACTTTCTACCTGCCTCTTCAAAAAGTGATCACTCTGCTGCACCTAGGTCCTCCCCAACTCCGCCCCATTCCTTCCTTCCTACACATAGTCTGTTGCACATCATCCTGCCTTCTTCAAGTCACCAACGAGACTGCCAATCAGTAGATTCAAGGTAGATTATGGGTATTTGATTTTTTTTTCAGGCAACCCAAGATCTGCCATTCTTTGTGTAAATGCTCATGCCAGCTTATAAGATTTATGTGGAATAGTGGAATATTGCAGTTAATGAATTCTAGATCTCAGGGTTCAAAAGGTACGATGTCTGCATTGGCATCAGACAAATTGGCACAAGAATATTCAGGAGTGTTGGTGATTCATGACTCATCCTGATCAATATTTCATTTGCCAGACTTGATGAATTTATAATTATCCCTGTGTAAGAGTTACATTATTTGAAGTAGAAAGCAGCTTTAATAAATCAATTAAACAAAGGCTAAAATATACCTGTCTTGGAATAAAAAGAATACATCATAAATGATGAATAGAGATAGTCACTGTATAACCATTTAACTCCAGATAATAAAGGATCTGTCTTTGGGGAAATTTTGCATGAAGCTGTGTATTTAAAGAACCTCTATAGCGAAAGGATTAAGCAGTTAAATCGAACAGAACTGACTTTCTAGTTTTTAAAGGTGGCCACACACCATACAATATTTTAAATATCTTTTCAATTTAAGAATTGCAATCAATTTTTCTGACTGATTGTAACATTTCAAAAATATGACCAATGTACCACACACCTATGTTCAATCTTTCCCCAATTATGATTATGATTGGAAACTCTGACAAAATTGCTAGGGGGTGTATATTATTAAATTGACAATCTAACACACACCATACAATCTTTATAAAGATTGAAGAAACATATCTAGCATTCCGGATCGATAAAAAAAAAGAAAACAGGAAATCTGATAAGGCTATTTTTTTCAATTTAGGCCACTGCAGCTTTAAGGCCTTGCTGCAGGACCGTACAACTCAGCACACAAGTGATTCCCCCGCCCCTTTTCTGCCCACCAACAGAGCTTTCTGTTGGTGGGCTCTGATCGCTCCTGGAGTGTTGTTTTTTTTATAAATATTTTTTATTTTTATTTTATAAATAAAATTAGCTATTTTTATTTTATATTTTTGTGGCCAGAACTCCCTCCCCCCGCCAGCCAATCACCGTGATTGGCTGTCATAGGCATCAGCCTATGACTGCCGATCACTCCTGAGTCTGCCAGGGGACAGCCGTGTCACACAGTACAGTGTACAGTACAGTGTAAATAGGCGGCGGTTTCGCCGTCTAACAGTCTCCTAGCAGCAATCGCCACTGGGAGACAGATGACGGAGTGCAGCATAGCGGCAGCAATAACATCACCTGTCCGGCGGGCGCAAGTCCCGGGGGTCCATGCTGTCTCACTTTCTTCTCCGTCTCCTCTTCACTTACTTTTGCACCCTGTGACTAGTAATGTTCAAGCACTAGAGTGCCCTCTACTGTATGAACTTCTGCTTGCCACAGGACGCTACAGGAAGGGAAGAGGGGAAGAAGTGAGGACAGCACGGATCCCGGGGACTCACGCCGGCCAGACAGGTAATGTTATTGCTACTGGCCGGGAGAGTCTGAAAGGGGGGATGCCAGGTGTGCAGTGTATGGGCAGCCAATAGATCCCTCTTTGATCATATTAGATCAGAGATGGATCTATCTGTTGGCCATCTATTAGTGTATGGCCACCTTAAGCATTGCTTTTTAGCAGAAGGGCTTTTAAGTCTCTTTTAGTCCCTTATACTTCCTTGTGGTTTTGGGTGACCCTGAGTTGCTTGGTTACTGTAAAGTAAAATAAAGAACATAACCAAACATATAGCAGTCATAGTAGTGACTATTTTTAAAAAATTACATTTTAATGTAGATACTATACCAGGTAGGAAGGAGAGTGGTCTCTAGCAGCTGAAGTCCTGCCTTCCTGCTGACTGGCAATCTATCAGTAGTCATTCTCTAGTAGAATCATGGCTTTACATTCAATGGCCCCTATTCAATTACCATTTTCACCTGGGATTTCTCCTAGGTTATATTTACATACCTTGTCGAAAAAATTCCCTTTAAGCCACCAGCACGCAAGAAAATACTCAGACTTATTTTGATGGTACTTTTTCACCTATTTTTGGAATTGTTTTTCAATTGCAAAGTGCTGAAAAGTTTTTTTAAAGAGAAGGTGAAAAATTATATCCTAGGAGAAAACTCAGTGGGAAAGGTAATTAAATAAGGGCCAATGAGAGGGAGGCTGCTGAGGACCAGGGGTTATTTGTATTAGTGCACAAAATGTTGACTTTGAATTATTTTAAGAGCTTTGTATAGTATTCTTTCTTATTTTAAAATCATTCATTGTATATTATACCATGTTTCCCCCAAAATAAGACAGTGTCTTATATTGATTTTTACCCCAAAAGATGTGCTAGAGCTTATTATCAGGCAATGTCTCTTCTCTAATGGATCCAGCTGTCCTCCTCTGTCCCCATGTCCTCATGGTGTCCCCTTCTGTCCTGTGTCCTCTATTTCCTGTCCTTCTGTGTTCCGTGTCCCCCTATGTCCTCCTTTGTCCCCATGTCCTCCTGGTGTACTCCAATCTCCCCGTGTCCCCCTCTGTATTCCTAGCAGTACATCTTCCTCTTTGCCGTGCTGTCCCATGTCCTCCAATATTCCCTAGCTCCATGCCACCCTGGTTCCAATCGCAGCTTCAGCCTATGGGGGAGACATATGGCAACTTGTATTTCTATTGGAGCGTATGGTCTCATGGGTGGGATCATGGCTCTATTATTGGGCCTATCACTGCACTCGCTGCTACTCAGAGGAGGACACTGGACAGCTGTAGACACTGGAGACACCAGGAGGACATGGGGGACAGTGGAATACATAATACAAGTTGTCCCCACTGTAACTGCCCCTAGGTCTTGCTCTTGGGGTAGGGCTTATATTTCGAGTATGCTTGACATTAAAGTGGAATATAACCCAGTATTTCTTCTTTGCTCTAAAAGATTATTCACAGCATATAATATACTAACACAATGTTTTTTTTGTAAAACAGCATTTAAGGAGTTACATTACAGGACTGACTTTTTCTCCTGCAGGGGCAGCTGCATCCCAACTGGTGATTAGCTTATCTTCTGTATACATTCTTTACTTGAGACAATTAAGTAAACATTCTTTGGCTGTGCAGAAACTTATGCTAATGAGTCCTGGAGTGAAAAACAGGTCAGAAATCACTGATGGCTGCATTTAAAACAGAAGTACAACAGTTATGAATAAAATGCTCCCGCAGCTTTCAAAGTAAATAAACTGAACTTTGGGAAGTTATAATTTATAAATGAATTATAATACTTGTGCACAAAAGCAAATATGATAATTGTATGGGCTATAAAAAGTAGGAAAACACATTTTTGTTGAATATTTTGTCAGCGTTTTAAACCGCTTTAAACCTAGGGTTTATTTTCAGGGGATGTCTTATTTTCGGGGAAACACAGTACTGTATATGTTCTTTCTTCGTAAAACAGGAGGGTATTTTTTTTTTTAGTTTTTTACAACTAACCTTATTGTTCTAGTGAATAAAAACAGACATTCTACATGTGGAAGCAAGTGTTTTGACTTTGCTGAGGAGGAAAGCAATCACTGAGGTCCTAGAGGTTTTTGCTGTGCCTCTTAAGACATAAAATAACCCATAGGTCAATGCTTGTGCTCATAATGTCAGTTTAGCAGGAGCTCTGATTACAACTCCGACTCTTACTGCTGAAATGCGGTCAATTTTTCACTTCATATTTACAGTTGATTAACTTGTCACCATTATTGCAGATGACACATTGCACTGCCTTTGGTAATATCTGGCATATTGCTATCCTTTCAGTGTCACATACAAGCTCTCAGTAAAATGTGCTGGCCTGGGTCACCCTGGATAGGGCTATAAAATATTTAAATGGAAAGTTGGATAAAAGCATAATTAACATAGTCCAGGACACGAAATCAGGTTACTGGGATACATAACTGGATAATGTACAGAATTCCAATCCATTTTATGCATTTTTCTGCAATATGTCAGATATATATTATGTTTAGTACAAAAAAAATGTTTAAATGCATATTTCTAGCTCTGATCTGCTTCCTACCTAGCACTTCACTGAAATTGCTACTGCTAAGGTAATCAACTAAAGGTTAAATGTAAAGGTTACCTGTTTCTATTACAAATTCTCGCCTTTACAGACACAAAGGAATACGCTTTCAGTTGGCCTCTTTCTATGTCAGTGGAAATGCTTTTTGAACTGCACCCTTTGTCTCTTCTCTGGTGGAGTACCACAGGGCTTAGTCCTTGGACCGCCTATAATCTATATCTGTACCTATGGCTTTGGCCAAGTTAATTTTTTTGCACAGCTATTAATACAAGGAGTTCTTAATAGAGATCAAAGGAGTACTCTAGAAACATGCAATTCAAATGATGCATTATTAAAAAAAATGGAACCGTATACCTCCAGATGTGGTAATAAATTATGAAAGCTGCATTTGTATAACAGCTTGCCAACACAGACCAAGATGTAAATCATATATATATCTCCTCATTTGCTTACTATTCTGTCAGTTGGACTTAGCAATCGCCATTCAGGAAATGCTTTTGAAAAAAAAGAAAACCTTGAGAACCCCCATGAGGAGATGGACTAGTCCAAAGCCTGTTAGTTCTGTCAGAGTTTTACTAATTACTGGAAGTTACAGAAACATAGGAGAAAATTAATTTATAGCTCATTTTGCTCTGGGGCAAATGTACATTTTATACATATGCACACATACAAATGTAAAATGTTTCAATTTTTCACGATAGAGGTAACCATTCTTACTGTAAAGAACTCCTAACCCTACAGGTGGCAGCATCTGTTTGCCTTCATGCTCAGTTTTCCCTTTATTTTATTAACAGGTTATGTTTCTACAGAGCTTACTAAGCTTATCTCCTGTCTTTAATAACGTTTCTAGAGTTATCACCATGGTGATGAGGCATGTACTATTCAGGAAACATTTTACCTCAGGCAAACCTAAAGTTAACTCTTCTGTCTTTAAGTTAACTCTTCAATCCTTAAAATAACTCCAGAATTGTAAAGTTAAAGACAGTCTGTTAATTAACTGCGTGTGGTGTGGAAATAACTAGTTACATAGTTACATAGTTACATAGTTATTATGGTTGAAAAAAGACATACGTCCATCGAGTTCAACCAGTACAAAGTACAACACCAGCCTGCTCCCTCACATATCCCTGTTGATCCAGAGGAAGGCGAAAAAAACCCTTACAAGGCATGGTCCAATTAGCCCCAAAAGGGAAAAATTCCTTCCCGACTCCAGATGGCAATCAGATAAAATCCCTGGATCAACATCATTAGGCATTACCTAGTAATTGTAGCCATGGATGTCTTTCAACACAAGGAAAGCATCTAAGCCCCCTTTAAAGAGAGGAGGCAACTTAACTACAGAGGAGGTAACTTAAGTAATGAAGAGATAAGATAACTCTCTCACTGTGTGGAGGTAAGTTTTCTCTTGCCTTATTATCTCCAGCATGATCTTAGTGAATTGAGGCCATTATGTTTTAACCTGCACCTCGGAGTTACACTTTAACTATCAGTCTAATGTTAGACTGGTAAAAGCAACAAAAGGGAAATGATTAAACATTAACTTTTTGCACATCGCTTGTATTTTGCCTGTCAGTAACTGTTAAATCCAGCAGTGTTGTCCAAGGTCCTGACAGCCTTCACTGCTATTTTTTTCTGATCTTTCAAATGCCAGCTGTTGAATGAATGCAGAATAATGGCTTGTGAATTGAAAAGAACACATCCACATGATATTACAAATGTCATTAAATTGTGTTAGTGGAAGCAGGAGCTCAATCACAACATGCAGACTCGCTTTCTAGACTCCATTCCTTGCAGACCAGGTGGGAACTATTCTGCAGTGACAAGTATGTGGTAAGACTGGAGAAATTATCAGTATCGGTCATGCTGCCAATTCCACAAATGCTCCCAATCTGTCTTCCTGTCTCCTATATGAATTGCTGGCTTTGGAAGACATTTCTTGGAAGGAATGTTATTGGCCTTCGCCAGGGTGGTTTTCGAAGTTCTTTTGTTGACATATTTTTTTCAGATTTATGATGCAAGCCCCGCTTCCTGGTACACACCCACTGAGAAGCAAACCTTGCTTTCCCGCACAATTTCCTTCTGCCAGTGCAACCAAAACATTGACATTTTACTGCTCTAAAAAATTCCAAGGCTTCCCATCATCAACCAGAAAATCCCTATTTATAATATCTGTTTTCCTACAGGTGCTCTTTTTGTGTCTGCAAATACACTGGGCAAACCTCAAAAATGAAACTGTATGCATTACATACTATCAGTTTTTGTAACATTAACCTCCCTGGCGGTTAATTTTTTTTGCCAAATTGGCAAAAATCCTTTTTTTTTTCTTTTTTTTTTGTTTCATGTAAAGCTACCAGAGTGGTAGCTACATGAAACACCACTAGAGGGCGCATGTGTCCCTCTAGTGCGATCGTCGCCGGCATCTATAGCAAACAGGGGAACGCGTATATAACGCGTTCCCCTGTTTGGCTTCTCCTGTCACCATGGCGACGATCGGGATGACGTCATGGACGTCAGCCGACGTCCTGACGTCAGACACCTCCGATCCAGCCCATAGCGCTGCCCGGAACTCATTGGTCCGGGCAGCGCAGGGCTCTGACGGGGGGGGGCCCTCTTTCGCCGCTGCGTGCGGCCGATCGCCGCAGAGCGGCGGCGATCAAGCTGTGCGCGCGGCTATCAAAGTGCTGGCTGCGCGCACAGCAATTTACAGTGTAAAAATCGCCCCACCAGGGGCTGAGCTCTCCCCCTGCGCGGCATAGCCCGAGCTCAGCTCGGGCTTCCCGCCAGGGAGGTTAAGACCTCTTTCACAGTGGGAACGTTAAAATCGCACGTTAGAAAATTTTATAACGCAGACTAAAGCACAGCAATACAAAGTCTGTGCGACATTCACAGTGCACACGTTGCGTTGTGTGTAACGTGTACCAATATTTAGAAAGTGCTGCATGCTGTGCGTTTAGCAATACGTTTGCTGCGTTATGTGTGTTGCACATGCTCAGTAAGGTTTTTTGTTTTTTTTTAAATGTAACGCATGCGCCGTTTCCGTTCCATCACTGTGTGACGAAAACGGCGCACCAAACGCAGGGCTAAAGAATGTACTATAACGTCCAAGTTATAGTCCAAGTTATAGTCTTTCAATGCAATGCATTAGGGGCACGTTATGCAATCTTAACGTCGCATCAAACGCAACGTCCCTTTGTGAAAGAGGCCTTAATAAAACAGGCAACACTGTATATTAAATAGCAGATGGTGGGTGACTGTATGCCACATCTGTTATTTTTTGTAGCATCTGTACTCAAAGGATTCGGCATTACGGAGGAGGCAATTGTAGAAAGAGATCTAATGGATCAGATTCTTGCAGCAGAGAATCCCCTATTAGTGTTAGTGAACCATGGTTTTACTTGGAGACGTTCTATACAGTTTCTCTTTAAAGAGGATTTCTCTTGGAGAGAAATAGAGGCATTTCAAGAAGCACAAGATTCAGTAGAACATTCTGTGCAACTTCCACAAGGACACAGAGCGATACCAGCTCATAGGCCAGACATGGTGCTTTGAAAGGTAAACGATAGCCAGTGAACATTAACCACTTCCGCCTACGGTGTTGTTCACCTTATGCATCTGAGCAACTTTCACCTCCCATTCATTCGCCAATAACTTTATCACTAATTATCACAATTAATTGATCTATATCTTGTTTTTTCCGCCACTAATTAGGCTTTCTTTGGGTGGTATATTTTGCTAAGAATTATTTTTTTCTAAATCCGTTTTAACAGGAAGATTAAGAAAGAAATGGAAATAAATTCATTATTTCTCAGTTTTTGGCCATTATAGTTTGAAATTAATACATGCTACCGTAATTAAAACTCATGTATTATATTTGCCTATTTGTCCCGGTTATTACACCATTTAAATGATGCCCCTATCACAATCTATGGCGCTGATATTTTATTTAGAAATAAAGGTGCATTTTTTCAATTTGCGTCCATCACTATTTACAAGCTTATAATTTAAAAAAAATATAATATACTTTCTTGACATGCATATTTAAACAGTTCAGACCCTAAGGTAACTATTTATGTTGTTATTTTTTGTTTGTTTGTTTGTTTGTTTGTTTTTAATAAAAAAATTTATTTAGTTAATTTTTGGTGTGGGAGGTTAACAGCTAATTTTAAATGTAATGTAATGTAATTATTTAATAAAAAATGTGCAGTTTACTATTTACAGTAAAAAAAAAGTCCTGGAAGTGAATGATCAAGCTTCCAGGAACTAGAAAGAGGATGGGAAACTTTTTATTTTGCAGAAAGACCGCGTTCTCTGATAAGAAACCGTCATTTTTTTCTGCGGGGGACTTAGATCGGTGAATGGGAACTATATTCCCATTCACTGTTCGGGGGGCTAACGTCAGGCGGTGGAAGCCGCGCACGATCGCGCCACCCAGGCAGCAGGAGCTGCACAGTCTATCTGGATGGATATATCCCCTGGGGGGTACTCACCTCAGGAGGGGAAGCCTCAGGGTCCCAATAAGTCTTCCCCCTCCCCTGTAGCTGCAGGCAGTCCAGCGCTGGCTCCCCCGAAGTGTCCGGCAAACCTCCCTTGACAAGCCTGTCAAACGCTGATAAGCGCTGATTTATTTACCTTTCCTGGCTCCAGCAGGAGCGCTGTTGCGGCAAACCGTACGGAGATAGGCGGACTCTGTCGGGTCCACTCTACTGCGCAGGCGACTTGCGCCTGCGCAGTAGAGCGGCCTGACAGTGATCGGGTATTTCCGCCTATCTCCGAGTGGATAC
This sequence comes from Hyperolius riggenbachi, assembly GCF_040937935.1. Classification (NCBI taxonomy): domain Eukaryota; kingdom Metazoa; phylum Chordata; class Amphibia; order Anura; family Hyperoliidae; genus Hyperolius; species Hyperolius riggenbachi. Next base: position 389,471,685 of record NC_090649.1, read on the forward strand.
TGCGCCTGCGCTGGAGCCGGGGAGGTAAATATTTACATGCCCGCTGTTCGGGGGGCACAGCAAGACCACCGTGGGACACAGGAGGACGGGGGAAGCTTCCCCCTACCGAGGTGAGTACCCCCCAGGGGAACTTTTTGTAGTTACAGGTTTTCTTTAAGTGGTTAAACAATGGTCCTGGGACATACCATATATACTCGAATACAAGTCAACCTTGTGTGTAAGTCGATTCTAATATTCAACCCTCTTTAGCTGGAATTGTGTATTGACTCAAGTATAAGTCTACCCAGCAAAGTTAATGGCTGCACTTGGGGACCAGGATGGGTTAATGACTGCACTGAATACAGTATTGCAGCCATTAACCCCTCCTGTCCCTTAACTGCAGCCAATGCCTCCTTCAGGCCCCCAAGTGCTGCAATTATTCACTCCCTTTTATGCAGTCCAGTATTTCCCCCCTGCTCCTTTCCTTGTTAATTGCTGTGCACTAATAGTATACACATTACTCAGTGAGCTATGTGTTGCCAGTGACTGTTGTATAAGTCGACCCCTATAATTTTATGAAGTGAATCAGACCTAGACTTATACTCGAGTATATGCAGTATTACCTCATTTCGGAGTAATGGTCCTTATCAGGCAGGCCGCATCTGCATCTGCACAGTCTCCTGTCAGTCATATGACCACAGAAGCCAATAGTTGGCTCCTGTGATCTTCTACAGGTGATTTATAGATATGACACCATCATGATACACCCCTTGGGCAATGTCATAATTTAACTCTTTAAAGGCTAGCATAAAAGCCACACTAGAGCTACAGAGCTCACTTCTAGTGACTTCTACTTCCTGACTTCTACTTCTAGACTACTTCTAGTGTCTTCTAGCTTATAATTTCCGGTCATCTGTCTGTATGCTTTACATAGGCCTAAAGGCTGTCTTAGTGCAATGTAGCATGGTTGTTCGTAAGAGAACGTAACATAGATGCTCATTATTCACAAGGATTAGCTCAAGTGCCTGAAACGCGATGTCTTACTAAAGATTGATTGCTTTGCTGAGGTAATGAACATGTAACGAATATAACTGATGCACACACCTGTATATCTGTTTTGCCAAACTCCTTAAAGTTTGAAGACGTCTATCAGTTCTATCTCCTTTGCTGCTGCTGTGGTGAGTGTCAAGTTATCACAGATTCTGTGATATGGTGCCGAACAAAGGTGTGGTGTTGTTGCCCATAGCAACCAACAAATATTTATTACAGCAATCTGTTAGAAATTTCAAAACATTATTACCGTAAACTGTAATAAAGTAAAACATCCACAAGATGTCACTGTGTGTAAGATGTGATGATCATCTTTATGAGATTGTTATTTCCTGTGTCACTCTGTGTTCCACTCTGTTCTAAATAAAGTGCATTTCCTGATGGTGGTGTATGATATATCTCTGCATGTTTTACTTCAGTAAAGAGTTCTAACTTGTTATACTGGGTGCCTATCTGTGTGTCCAGACCACTCTGCTCCATCCCTATCAACATTTCTTTGTGTAGATATTGAAATAATACTATTGAAATTGAGTAGATATTTAAATAATACTATTGGAGCACCTAATAAAAAAAGAGCTTTACTGTTCTGTAGTACTGAAAAGGTTTTTTTAAAGAGAAGGTGAAAAACTCTCTCCTAGTAGAAATCTCGAGAGAACATGTGAATTGCATATGTGCCAAGGAGCAAAAATATCACCTAGAGAAAACTATGGAGGAAAGTGAATTTCATATGGGCCATAATGTTTACCACTGGAATACCTCAAATCAGAGAACACTGGTCTATGCCTGGCTGCTATTGATTACATTAGATCCTCATAATAATATGAATTGTAATTTTGCTCTAAGCAATTATACAATAACTAACCAATTAAGAATAGAGGCTCAGTAACCTTCTCCAAAATTATATTTTCAGGTTATTTACAGTAGTTATCTTTAACATCAACACAAAAAAGGTGTTGGCGTTTAGAACAGTATGGGAAAGTCACTTATCCACAGTCTAGTCTCATAAATCCTCTCTTGAATAGTTCAAATGCCCACCAGCAAATCTTCTCAGATCATTTCCTCAGTACCTAATCCCTAATACACACGGTACGATTTTCTGTGCGATAGATGGATCCGATTGACAAAATCAGTCATGTCCGATATTGCTCCCGATCGTTTCCGCGCTCGATTTCTCATAGCAGTGAATGGAAACAGATAAGAAAAACGAATGAAGATAAGAGAATCGAGCGCATAATCGAGTGCAGAATTGTGCGGAAAAAACTATCGGGTCGCAAAATCGCACGGAAAATCTTACCATATGTACCCAGCATTAGAGATGAAGGACAGTAATAACATAGTGCAGTATTTTGCATATATGGATTGACCTCCACCAAACTGTGGTTTAACAGCACACATGGAGTGCACAAGTGCTATGGCACACACCAATACCGTCACGCGCATGCAATGCGCTCACCAAATGTCCACACTCTTCCACTACAGATCAGCATATATAGCGCCAGCCTGGTGTGGCCATAAAGAGCTTCATACAGGATCCAGTAAAATTCCTAATCTTTCAACATTTTCAGGGGCTCCAGATTAGTCCCAGTGACGAAACACTTTGGGCGTAGCTTGTTTCAGCACATGGAGGGAGTCCGTTTGGTGTTCCAAGGATGTTGTTTTTTTATTATGTACACAAATTGCATATGGATCATGTGAGTGTGATACATGTTTTACACAAATTCAAATAAAGCAATATCATGCTATATTAGCGCTTGCTTAGTTTTTAATGGCTGAGCACATTGAAAGAGTGGATTTATTATTAGACTTTACTGTGTATAAGTGACTTTCACATACTGTTGTGAAATTTTCGCATACTGTGTTGAGTAGTGAAAATCTTTTTTGTGTATATTTTTGTGTAGTATTTTTAGTTTAAAAAAAATCTCTTTATTTGGAAAACAAGATCAACTTATTGTACAGAAATGTTAGAAAAGTCAGAATAGTGAAGAACAGTGTGATAAAATGGTGTGAACACAGGCACATTTCACATATAAAGATTATACAATTATGCGTATGGCTAAAGTAAAAGATAGAAATGAAATTGTAGATCCACTGGTTAATTCCATGAATGGCGAGCTTGGATAGAAAAAGTATTATGGCATTATAGGTACAAGGTGAAAAATAGCAAAATAAACATCATAGAAGTTATCACCTAGTGAAACAATCCGATCTAGCACAGTGCATTAGACTGTGAGTCCGGGGAAAAACACTTTAGGCTAAAAATTTTCAAAGGCGGGTGACAATTGTAACAGTAGAGACTATAGGAGGATAAAATTTAGATAAAAAAACGAGTCAAAATGAGAACCTGAATCAGCGGTTAAGCTAACATGTTGAGAGAAGAGGAATCCTTCATATCCAGCAGCCAAGGGGACCAGGTTTTTAGAAAATTGTCTGTGTTATCGGCTATTTTGGTATTTATTTTTTCAGATATCATAGTAACGTCTATTCGCTTAACGACATTTGTAACTGAAAGGATTCTGGAGTGCCAATTGGCTGAAGTATGCAATATTTAGCTGTATTTAGGATGTGTTGCATCAATCTGTATTCAGGGTGACGTAGCGATGCTTGCTTGTGGCCTAGAAGTATGGACCAGGGATTCTTTGTTATTGGTTTATGAAGGGTTCAAGAGATAAGTTGGATAATCTTATTCCAAAAGTTTGAAACCTTTCGATAGGTCCACCGAGTATGTACTAGGGACCCCACCTGACCACAACCCTTAAAACAGCGGTCAGATATAGAGTTGTCTATGATGTGTAACCTGTGAGGCGTAAGGTAAGTACGGTGGAGGAAGGCGAAGGGAGACCTCAATATGTGTTCTGTACAGGGTACCCTTAGATAAGGTATCGAGGGCTTCTATCCAATTTTCCTGATCAGGTGCGGAGTCAAGGTCAGTTTCCCATTTAGTGATAAATGGGAGTTTAGTGTCTTTGGGGGGGGGGGGGGTGATTTTGATCAGAGTATAATATAGAGATCATCCCATGTAGTATTTTTAGAGGTGGGGCGAACCACTGTAACAGAGTGGGACATTCATTTTTGGACTATATACTTTTGGACTTTATACAGAGGAGCTTAATGCACTTTTCATTTACCATTAATTTATCTTACACAGTATTGTGCTTTGCATGATATCCAGAAGAACCTGCTGAAAAAATTACAGAATGTAAATTATCAACTTTGTTGAGAAATAAGTCATCACTTTAAATCAGTGCCACAAGGTGATAAGATACATGAGACATAATAATTCAAGCGATGTAGCTTGATTCTGAACATGTAATCATCCAGCACCTTCACAGCTCCAACATCAAAATCCTAACAAGTTAATTAATTTTGGGAGTGTCCAGGCGGCTATCAGTCACTCAATTACATGTGGAAGAAAACTAACAATACCTCCTGCTTTGTGGAGCTGATTACCTATGAAGGAAGGTGAAATACCTGGGCTGCCAGTACTGCAAAGAGTACAGATTCCAGGATAGAAAATGTGTGCAGTTTGTGCTCACAGTTGTTTCTTTTGAAAATAGTAGGACAACAGTACAGCAATTTTTAATAGCATTAAGTTGCAAAAACATTTGCGCAGCACTGATACATGCTATAGCACAATTTCCCATTGTTAATATAATTTCAGTTCAACAGGGATGATTTCCTGTAAAAGATGAAGCATAAAACGAAGCTTAAAACTGAACATTTGTTCTGCGCTGGACAAATTGCCCTAAAATCCTGGCAGTGACACAGACTAGAGGAACCCAAACTAAGTTATGTTTTCCAGCCCATAAGGATGGCAGCAGGAACCGTGCTGGCAGAAAAATTCCTGGAACTCGGTGCCTAGGAATCCTGGACGTTCTGCAAAAAAAGATTTAATGTGATATTTATGTATTTTGAGATTATAACGTAGTCTAAAAACCACTATATCTATATCTGTTCATTTATTTGCAGGCTTGATTGCTTAAGAAAATAACGTAGTATTTGATGTTCTGAGTCCTGATTTTATCATCCGATTTATGGCAATAAGCTATACAATAAATGCAAATAGCTCATTTGATTGTGGTGATCAGATATAGCCTTGGGCTGAGCAGACTCTGTAGCATTAATATTCCGTCCATCTTGCCTCCTTTGCGAATATGCTTTGGCTCGCCTGTAACATTGGACGTGTTTGGTGATGGGTTGTAAAACCATGAAAATTCAGATTTTTTTTTCTATTGAAAGTTATCACATACATCCATTTCTTTAGGCATTTAACTTGACATCATGCTTGTTTCTAGCTCCCCTCACATTAATGATAAGGCGTGAAATGCAAATAAGGTTTTGTAGTTTAGAGATAAAGGGTCTTTCTTCTGCAACATGAAGACTCCCTTTGATCTCACGGAAGAAGATTTGTGAGAATATTTAGAGTCTGATTTCAGAAAACTTCCTAACACTTTCATAATTCACACAGCTTTATTAAAGCAAAACTGTGATGTTTTTAGATATGCATCTGATAGATCAGCTTAAAAATAACCCCACATCTATAAATAACCTTACGTGGGATCACATTTTTAAACCTTGTATCTGTGCATTATTTGCAGAGAGGTACAAACACAAGGGCAGTGATATTCTGCTCATTAGCAGAGGCAGGTTTTTGCCAGAAGGCCTAAATTAACAGGAACCACATGTTTTTTTTTGTTTGTTTTTTGTAAAACCTTTGTAATTAATTTGAGTTAAAAACAAAATGTCTGAATTAAAGAGAGAAATTTTCACTTGCTTTCTCACTTCCAATATCCAACCATTCAAGGGGATGTAAAAAATACAGTTTTTCATGATGATGATTAAGTACCTGGAAGGAAAGGAGACAAAGAGATTTGTTCCTGTTTAAATCCCTTGTTCAGCTGCCTACTTTTTTTTTGTAATGCATATGATACTACATTTGCATTAATTGTGTATATCAAAACTTTTTGAAACAATATCAGGCTAGCTGAGTTTTACCTAGACCTCCCTAATGCGGGGCATACACGGTACGTTTTTGCCCGTGTAATCGAGTCGTTGGCTCGATTCCAGTGTGTCACAGCGGGCGCCCGGATCGATTCCCACTCGTCCCTGCGGGCGCTTATTTTCTTTTCATTTTTTACCATTGTCCTGCCCGCGGTATCGAGCGGGGAATCGATCCGGCGGGTGATCGGACACGTCGGAAATTATCAATCGAGCCATCAGCGGCTCGATTACACGGTACAAAAACGTACCCAGCAATCCCAGCATAACTCCTCATAGCCACTTCTGAGTTCCTTCCTCAACACAGAGTCTAGAACACATATTGCAGCAGCACTGCTTGAGTTGGGTGCCGGATGGTGCAGATAGTAGTAAAATAGCAAGATATTTTATAATGTACTACCCGGCAATCAATCTCACTTGAACCCTCTCTTCTAAGTGCCTAAACCAAACTAACCCTACCACCCCCCCCCCATAAGTGCCTAAATGGAAGCCCCCACTTAATGCCTAACCCCCTATAATTACCTAAACCGACCCCCCCCCCACACACCTAATGCCTGACCCTAACCCCCCTGCCTAAACTGAGCCCCCCCCCCCCCCTTTCCACCTAATGCCTAACCCTAGCTCCTCCTTCTAAGTGCCTAAACCAAAACTAAACACCGGAGTACAAACGACCGATAGTTGTAGCCAATCGTCCATAATCAGCTACAACCAATGATTCTTATGTAGTAGCCGATCGGCTACTATCCACTTTGGACGCCCAACAGTCTGCTTGGTCACCCGATTACCGATATTTAGCACAGGCATCTATTAGACACCTGCCGCCCCCGCGCCCAAATGACCTGTCCACAGAGTCCACCCACTTCTTTCTACTGCCCCTAACTCCTCCTTCTAAATTTCTAAACCAAACCTCCTAACATTGGAGTCCAAATGACTGATAGTTGTGGCCAATTGTCTATAGGTAGCCAGAGGTACACTCAGTATTAGGGGACACCAGTGGCTACCTACACTGGGCAGGGGAACAAAGGGAAGAATGACAGTGGGGACAGCCAGCACATTTGTGGTGTGATTCGGTGAGGTTTGTAGGTTCATGGAGGGTGAAGTGTAGGATGCTAGGACATCTGTGCCTATACACTCCTGTGATGTAAATCCAGGCCTGCGCGATTTTTAACTAGTGCTAAACCCTGCCTCACTCTTTGTGTCCGATAATATAGCAATTTAGCTAAGCAGCCTTTTCTCTTTGTTCCTGCTTAGTATGTTGTAAAGCAGTGTTTCTCAACATTTTATTGGTATGTACCCCTTTTAAAACCCTGTACTCACCAAGTACCCCCTAGCATAGTAAACATTATCACAACTACCCCTTGACAAATATATATTTAATCGTAGTACATGATTATTGGTTCTAAATTATTTCCAAGCATTTAATATTGCTTTTAATTAGCTAAAACACTAATTTGGTGTTGTTTAAATAAGATTTATTATTTTCTATAACAGTAAATGTGTTATTCTTGGTTAAATATATCAAGCTCGAGTACCCCCTGGAACCATCAGAAGTACCCTCTACGGTACGCATACCACATGTTGAGAACCTAGGTTGTAAAGCATTTAACCCTTCTCATAACCTACCCAAGTGTGCTTATAAAAGCCTCGTGTGCCTCTCATCAACTTGCCCTGCCTGCAATAAGAAATCATTTCTCCCTGCTCTTTTATTTAGCCCTGTTATAAACTCACTGATATAATCATAACTGAATTAATATGTTTATCCCAGAATTATACTGTATCTGCTATGTTTCAAGTGAACTCGAGCTGTTGGAAACATTTTTTAGATACTTACCTAAGTGGAAAGAAGCCTCTGGGTAGTCAATAGGCTTCTCATCTCTTCCTCAACCCCACCAATGCCTTTGAAAATATCCAACAAGAGCTTGTCGGATATGTTCTTGTGGCCGCATTCTCTGCCAGGCATAAGCATAGCCATACTGTGTCTGCCGAATACAATGGCACCTGCGCAGTAAGCTGAAGGGGCTCGCACTGCCGTACTCTCCCATGTGCAGTACGGAGGAGCGTGAATGCGAACTAACAGAGGGTCCTGGCCAGCAGCTGTTGGGTCGAGCAGGACGTGGGAAGCCGCTGCACTGTCCAGAGGCTCACCTCTTCTTAGGCAACTATATATTTTTTTCACCGCTCGGATTTGCTTTAGGAAGCATGATATTTTTTTGTGTAAAGTAAATTAACAGATTCAAACTTTGGGTTTCACAGTTAGCTGAATTGGACATGTGATTATAAGTACAGAGTCAGACCAGAGGGCGCGTGCTCAACATTGACAGGAAGCTTGATATTTTAAACTTTCTCTGAGTGAGCCTGGAACCTAAACATCCTTTGCACAGTCACAAAGAACGATATGTAGAGGGTGCACTTCTCTTGTGCAGACTGGACACTACTGGCAGAACTTACGGGACCCGATACCGGCAATACAGGAGGCTGAGGACGGTGTCGTGGGAGCGATCCGTGTGCATGCGGCTGGCGGAAGCCCCAGGTATGTATAAAACTTTTATTTTCTATCATCTGCGGTGCACTTTAAAAGGTGTAGTATCCCTACCCTCTAAATATCCTTACAAGATCACCGCATAATACCACAAAATCTGGCACACAGTTTCTCCCTATAAACCATAATGGTACTGTGTATGCAAGACAAATTCACACTTTCAAAATAGAAAAATATTCCATTATTTAGATTCAAGCATTCTAAGAGAAACATCAAGCTTTCTAATTCCTCTAGCTAGATTCAAGTAAAATCACTAAATCAGACAATAAAGGGGGTGGGGCTTAGACATCCAAGACAAAACTGATTACCTCTTATTATCAGCGACCATGCATACAAATTGTGTTATTTTACACATGAGTGAGGAGGTGGACCATTTTTGTTCATGAAACACATTTCATGCATAATAAAACGTAATTTGTCTCCAATAAATTAGCTTGATCTCCTTTTACATGTTGTTTATTGCCATTCATCTTATGTATTTGATATATGGTTTATTACCGACAGTGCATCTCCCTAAATATCTCCATCGTTACATTTGCCAGGCAAGTTTTCCGCTGCTAAATTATCTTTTGATCATGTTGGTGAGACTTAGCAAAACACGTTCATTTGGTTTGAATTTGTTTTTGGATTAATTATGCAACTTTGATGTTTTTCTTTGCGCACTGCAATACTTAAATCATTAAGCTTTGTTCAGACCTATTATAATGTCTGTAGTTATATCTACTGATTTCATTGGTGACTGACATACAGTGAGATGCAAAGGTTTATTGCGCACTTTCTGTAAATCCAATAAACGTACTTTCACTTCTCAAATCTCACTGTGTGTATCTCCTATATGATATATTTAACTGACATTTTTTACCGTAACAACCAACGATTTATACAGGAAAATCATGACGATGAACAGAGTTGCCCAAACTTTTGCATCCCACTGTATGTGACAAACTGGAATTACCAGAATAACAGCACAAATTGTTGTTAATAATTTATATAAATCTGATATGTATTTATCACTTCAATTGATCTAACTTATGGATTATACTCACTTGATTTCATGTGTAGAATTTACATTGGCAGGGGTGTATTTCTCGATGCTCGATGTAGGGCATAGTCTGAGATAGGAAAAATGTGTGCTGCTAGGTGGCGCTGTTGCCAGATAAAATCAGGCACAACATCAGCTCCTTTAGATCAAAGTGTTGGACAAAGTCCGAAACTTTGATCCCCACTGGCCCCATCTTTCGCTGCTGCACCATGTAATCTAAATATTACGTGGGCGCATTTGGGCTGATCACTTGGGGTGCCATTGCCGGATAGTCTGACATGGCATCACCCTATGTGGATCAAGTGTTGGACACAGTCCAAGTTTTTGATGCGTACATTTGTTTTCGGTGCTTAGCATTTTGGTGCAGAGTGAACCGAATGACGGCTCACCCTGCTGCCACACAAATTTTGGGTGGTGCTAAATACTATTCCTCCATTTCGTCATAGCAACTCGGAGGGAGAAGTCATTCGGGGTCCAGCAATTGCCAGGTTCCGGAATTACCTGTACTTGCATTGCCGCTATAGCTGCGCCAAACTCAGGTGCTACACGGCGCACTGTGCGCACCAAGAACCCCTGCCTCACTCTTTGATCCCCGCAGCACCATGCTGGTAGAAACCCTCTGGATTCATGTCACTGTCCCACTCTCTGGATCACCCACTTTTCCCCTGCACACCGGGAAAAAGTGCTGGGGGGGAACATGATCCAGAAAAAAAAATTGAAAGTAGTTAAAGTATGACAAGTTTTTTTTTTTTTATTATTGTAAAATTGTTATTGCACCACATATAGTGTGAGTACACAACTTCATAACCACTCCAAAATAACACACCAATGGGAAGTGTCTGTGGGATATGAGATGCTATTTGCTGGGGCTCCCTTTCAGTACATAGAAGCAACAGAGGGGGTGCAGCTGTGCATACACTTATCAAGGGTTCTTAAGTCAAGTTTTGACCCCAGAATATTACCTTTATCAGGACTGGTTGAAAGACTTGGATTATGTCATAGAAAAACTTTAGTTTCAGCAAATGTATGTTTTGTTTTTTCAATAAAGTGCTTTTTTAAGGTGTTGGAGAAGTTTCACGTTTGATTATTTGTGGAAATAGGTATACTAACTCACCTGAGAAGTAGTTATCTATGCACCCCCTTATTAAAGGTAACTTCCACATTTTACCCTAAGTCACATCAAGGACCCCCGTAGCTTCCTTAGTACTGGAGATAGAAGGCCTTCCCCGGGGGTTGTTACGCTCTGTGGAAGTGGATTTAGGGTGAGCAGGGAATTAATCATCTCTCTCAAAGCACATTGCTTTACCTAGTGTTCATTGTGCAGCAAGACTTTATGGTGGTGTAAATCAGGGCTGCTGTTCTGAGCCCAGTTAGACAGCACTTTTTTCTGTATCTCAAACATTAATAGGAATCCACCCAACTTTGCTTCTTAAGCCTTTGCAAAGTTTGCAGGAGATATGCTGTATTTATTTGGGCACCATACTTCTTTGACGTAGAGTAGGACTGTGGTCATAATAACATTATCTAAGATAGTCAACCAGATTTTTATTAGTGCGTTGAAATGGTATTGTCGTAGTCTAAAGGCAGTAAAAACTCAGCAGACCGTGGATCTTAGGGCTTCTAGATGGGTACATTTGCAAGAGATTTTACAGAGCATGGCAAGTCCTGCCATTTTTTGATAACATCTTGTGCTCAGTATACGGTTTAAAGCTCCTACATTTGTAATAACAGCCACAGCTCACACAGCAAGGTGGGCCTCTCCTTAACGTATCCCCCATATCTGATTGATATCTGGTTGAAGGTGCTTCTAATGAGTCTACTATTTGATGTTTGCCTATACATTCAGCATAGCCTGGTCCATAAAAAAGGCCATTAATATCTCTGATTATGTAATTATAAATGAGGAATCCTTTCATCATACTCAGCCATTCAGTACTTGGTTGTTACCTTGGAAAATGGCACTGTCCAATCACATATTGGGACTGAGTAGGGCTGTATGGATAACAACTCTTACATGAAATGAAAACACAACACCTGCTGTTTCTGTTGTCGGACTCAAAGTGTCTGAGAGCTGCAGCCACTTAGAGCTAAAGAGGCCAGCCTGGAGCCCTGGAAGTCTTGCTCTAGGACTCCTTATTCGTTAGGTACTTGCTTCAATGTCAAACGAGATCTCTTTACCTAGTACACTAACCAGCTGCTCATATGTATATTAATGTATGTTTCATTCGAATTGATTGTAAACATAATGGAAACCTGTGGTTACTATGTTAGCCTCTGGAAGGCCATTGGCATTCCCTTAGATTGTGGATGTCTTATACTGTGATGACTAAACGTTTTTCCTTTGCTGAAAGATGTATCTCCATAAGCTTTGTTGCTTGTCTCCGGCCTGATTTCTTGGCTTTTTTTTATCCCATGATATAATAAAGTGATGACTTTCTACTTTATATTTATCTTAGCTATTTTCTAATTTGACCCCATGATAGTCCTTTTCAAATATGAGCCATATGCCTTGTGCTTCTACAATAGCGGTCTATAAGCAAACAGCATTAAGTCAACAGAGGAGTGCAGGCTTGAGTTATCAGTTTTGGCCAGAGATCTCTTCAGCTGCTGCCATTTGATGAATACCATAATGCATTGACCCTCTTCTCTATGTAATAAGCGGCTGTCACAGGACAGATAGATGTGACTATGTACACATTATTATTTTTTGCAGTGACTGCTCACTGACTAGAGTTATATAATTTCCAAGTCACAGCTATCTATTTCCAGAGGGAAAACCCACATGATTAGAGCACGCTCAGTCAGCATGACTGCACCATAGACATGTTCGTACTTATTATTGGTGCCAAAGGGGCTTCCAGGCTTTGTAAAGATCTAGGATAATTAATTGCAGTTTGGCTGTGATATAGGTCTGGTCTTTGTACTCACAGTAGTCACAAAGAATGGATAACAGAATACCTAAGCAGCTCAGGGTGACCCAAAACCACTAGGAAGGTATAGGGGACTAAAAGAGACCAAAAAGCCCTCCTACTAAAAAACAACACTTAGTGTAATTTGCCTTCTTAAAACAGAAGGTATTTGTGATAATTCAGCTTTAAGTGAACATCTGTGGTTACCCACAATGCATCACTACTGAATATGCAAATTATCACTTAAAGTCCGTGAAGTAAGGCTTACATCCAGAACCACTGGTGTATAGCAAGCCTATAGCTTGCTGGTCCTCATCAGTGCATGGCAGCCGCAGGGATTGATATGTCTCTATGGAATAAAGAGATCAATTGCATATTCAGTAGTGATACATTGTGGGTAACCACAGTTGCTCACTTAAAGCTGAATTATCACAAATACCTCCTGCTTTAAAGTGACACTGAAGTGAAAAAAAAAAACGTATGCTATAATGAATTGTATATGTAGTGCGGATAATTAATAGAACATTAGTAGCAAATAAAAGAGTCTCATATTTTTATTTTCAGTTATGTAGCTTTTTATAACATTGCATCATTCTCTAATTTTTACAGTTTACAAACTACACTCTGCATTTTAAACTATGTAACAGAGCAGAGCTAATGACCCTTTGAACTTCCCTACAGTAAAATATTATCTGAAGTAGTCTTTCACTGTTTCCTTAATGTATAAGTGCTTCAGAAAAAATCCGACCAAAGTTTGGTTGGAGAGCTCTTTTGCACACATAACAAATGAAGTTTCTTAACTCCTCCTGTACTGGAAACAAAATGAGACTCATATCTTTGCTACTAATGTTCTATTTCTTAGCTGTACTACACATGCAAGTCATTATATCATAAGTTTATTTTCACTTCAGATTCCCTTTCACCTCTTGCCGACCGCGTCGTGCCCATGGGCATGGACGCGGCGGCAGCCCCAGGACTGCCTAACGCCGATTGGCGTAAGGTCCTTGGGGTGGCGATTGCAGAAGATCGCGCGTGCTGATGCGCGCACATCTCTGCATGTATGACGGAGTGGAGCTCTGCCATCAGCCTCCCAGCGGCGATCGTCGCTAGGAGACTGTTAGACAGTGAAGCCGCTGTCTATTTACTTAGTACAGTGCTGCGATCTACCGCAGCGCTGTACTGGGGACAGCTGTGTGACATGGCTGTCCTCTTGGGAGACAGGATAGCGATCGGCTGTCATAGGCTGATGCCTATGACAGCTGATCATGGTGATTGGCTGGCGGGCCTGCAGTGGGGGAAAAAAAACACTACAATTTGATTGAAAAATAAACATTTATAAACAAATAAACATCTGGGGGTGATCAGACCCCACCAACAGAAAGCTCTGTTGGTGGAGAGAAAAGGGGGGGGATCACTTGTGTGCTGAGTTGTGCGGCCCTGCAGTGAGTCCTTAAAGAGGAGCTGTCAGCCATACTATTTCAGGAAAATAAATCAAATATATAAGTAGATAAATACTTGCTCTACTTACATAACATATGTATTGCACTGTCCACGTTATGGTTCCTGTGAACTTTATAAAGGAAAAGTATAGAATCCTATTCTAGGCAGTTTCCATATTTACTGTGGCTATTTTGAAGCCGGTCGTGATGTAATATCCACCCTTAGTCCCCTCTGCCTGATTTGCCCGCCCTTCACTATAGAAAGTGCATTGTGTCAGCCTGAGAAATTTTGGGCAATCAGAGAGGAACAGAGGTGTGGGAGGGTAAAACAGGAGGGAAAGAGGCTTCAGCCAATCAGGCTGCATTAGTTAAGTCTGAGGGGAAGTAGAGAAGCAAAAGAAGACAACCCAGCATGCCCTGCAACTTCTCTTTTGTGTACCAAATTTTCTGTGTACCAAATAAGAGTCATGTAAACTAGGGAATGATAATTTATGAACGAGAAAAGTAATAGTGATTTTAACTTTTGGATTGCCTTATTGGCATCCTTATTACCTGTTTACCAAATAAAAATAAAGAATTGATTTTTGATTTTATGCCCGACAGTTACCTTTTAAAGCTGCAGTGGCCCATTTAGTGAAAAATGGCCTGGTTTTTAGGGGGGTTTAACACTGCGATCCTCAAGTGGTTAAGAAGGCAAATTACAATGAATGGATAGCAACTGTGCTGTCTCCTCCCCCCACCACAACATGCTCTTTTACCCTACTGATACATAAAACCTAAATAAAAATTAAAACGAAATAGATTACACAACAAAAGCGATAAAATATGTAAAATATTTGGTGCATGTACAGTATATGTACCCATAGCTTATCTATCACAGCTGTAGTGACAGGCCCACTGTGAAAACAATCTGTCCTTTATGGCTAATGAAAAATACAGCAGGAACTAAAGACTTTTTTGATATGCATACTATTCCAAGCCAACACATTTAATTAACGTGGAAACGTCAACATCACACTTTTCAAGTCATGTTATTCCACTAGACACCTTCTGGCATGGGAAGAAGCTTTCCTTACAAGTCAGTGCATGTAAGATGTCTCGCTGGAGCTGGAAGGTATATTAATTAGTACTGTTCAGTTAAGTAAATAAAGCGGGGAAAATAATAGCTCTGTCATTAACTCATCCTCTCAGGCGGCACACCCTGGTGCATTAAACTGATAAAATTATACAATAGGAGACTGGCTAATGTACTGTAGCCGTGATAAATGTTAGCTTTGAGGACAAATATGCACAGGAACGTTATCAGTATTCTAGATGGCATGCTTTTATATAAAGATGCATCAGCACGCGCTGCCCTTGTCAGGAATTGGACAGTGCAGGCCTGAAAAAAAGAGAAACAGACGCTAAGGTTTCTTTAACATCAGAGCATGCGTTTGGTAAAGTTAAAAGCATGCGGTTTTTCCTGCATTTTAATGCGTTTTCAATCAGTTACAGCACATAGGAAAACGCAAAGTTATTATTTTTTAACTTTCAACTGTAACTGTGTGCATTAAAACGATTTTAAAATGCATGCTCTTCTTTTACATTGATTTACATTGTAACGCAATCGTCGGACTATTAAAAGCTCAGGGGAGCGTTAACACGCAAAACAAAATAACGCAGTATTAGATGTGAAAGGTAAAATGAAAGTCTATGGACTTTCATTTTACCTTGGAAACGCAAACTATCGACATTGCTTCAAAACGTCCAAAACCAGCTCAGATGTGAAAGAGCCCTGAGGGCCCTTTTACACTTACTGTGTTGCACTGGCCTCTCCTACCGCACCTCATACCAATGGCCAATGGAACATGACACACTTCCTGCAATGCGACAGAAGTGATCCAGCTAAAGCAGAAGCAGCAGGGCATTACAGCACACTGCGCTTGGCGCCGCAAACAATTAAAGTCAATGGTAATGGGCACATTTTTATATGTTGGTGTGTTTGTGGTGCGGTGCGCGTGCACAGATGCAGATATTCAGATAACGGGCTTTCTGTCCAGCATTAGACACATGACTGAGGGGTGTGACTTTCTAAATGCAGGTTTCCTCCAATTTCCCTGCCGCTTATACTAAAATGTGTGTAAAGGTGACATTATTACTATTTAGTATTCATACAGCACCGCACTGCTATACCGAGTATATAGCCTTGATATAGTATAAAGGATTAACTGCCCCTCAGAGGGGCTCGAAAACTAATCCCTACCATTGTCTTATGTCCATTATTGTCTAGGGCTAATTTCTATTAAGTCAATTAACTTATCGGTATGTTTCTGAAATGTGGGAGGAAACCGTTTTGAAATGTGGGAGGAAAACGGTGTGCCTGAAGGAAACCCATGCAGTTGTGGCGAGAACATGCAAACTCTTTTCAGATAGTGCAATGTGTTGCGGTAACTTTTTTTGCTGTAAGCAAATCGCACCGCACCAATGAAAAAGAACCCTTTAGGCTCCCTGCATACTGCAAATCCGTATTCCGATTCCATTTCCGATTTGCAATTCCAATTTTCCCTGAATGCAATCAACAGAAAAACAGAGGAGAAAACACAGCATGCAGTAATGATTAAAAATTGGAATCACATGCAGTGTGCAGGGAGCCTAATGCTGCGTACACACTGGCGACTACGGTCGTTTGAAACAGCTAATTAACGATTGTTCCGCCGACAATCGGGGAAAGAACTTTACCAAACGATCATTAACACGAACGACAAAAGAACGACATCGGGAAGATGGAAATATCCAACCTGACGGATCGTATCTACCGACAATCGTTACAAAACTATAGTGTGTACAGACATCGGCCGAGAACGATCGTTACAAGGGCCAATGCGCCTGCGTTGAATTCTGCCCAGCTTCAGTACTTCCTTTGTAGCGCGGAGGTAAAGATTGTTACATTGCTCATTTCAATTAAACTTTGTTTTCAAGTTAACAATCATATATTTGTATCTATTGTAACTCCATGTCAGTGGGTTTTTTTATTTTATATAAATATGTACGCAACATATCCTTCTGATCGTTCTTTTCTGCGAGAACGATCGTTAAAATGTGTATGATGATCGCTGCATCCCATCGTTGCATTCCAATCTTTCCAATATCGTTCGTCTGGTAACTATCGTTCCTTGCAAACGATAGTTATCGCAAGTGTGTACGTAGCATAGGAGTCCCAAGAGCATTCAAATGTATTCAAAGGCAGGCTTTTAACACCAAAAATTGCCAGCATGGTATTTACAAAGATGCAATGAAGCACACTGCTCAAATCACTGTAAGAATCGCTGCACCTTCTTTTAGTTGGCAAACTCTATTGTATTCTACGTGGTTGCAGAGATATTGGAGAAAAAATCGCTGCACCTCCTTTAAAGAGGAACTGTCACAAAAATCTTAAAATTTAAAACACATACAAATAAGAAGTATGTTTCTTCCTGAGTGAAATGAGCCATAAATTACTTCTCTCCTATGTTGCTGCCACTTAGAGTAGGTAGTAGAAATCTGACAGAGCCAACAGATTTTGGACAAGCCCATCTCTCCATAGGGAATTCTCAGCAGGGCCTTTATTATTTATACAGACACTCACTGAAAAAGATTTATATAAAGATGCTGGCCAGCCTCCCTGCTCACCATACACTTTTTTGGCAGTTGGACGAAGCAACTTTTATTCACTAAGTACATTTTAGAAGGGAAGAAATCCCTGTGAACCCCCCACGAGGAGGGGGGTTCTTCCTGCTTCCGGCCGATGGATGGGGGGCGCGGTGCCTGCTGGGAGTTCACGCACTTCCGCCGCATTGGCGGCGCCTTCAAAAGGCTCCTATCAATGGAGCACTCTATCTACCACGCCTCCCTTGAGAAAGCTGGTGTTTGGCCAGCGAAACATGTCGGGCTTGTGTGGCGTGGACACGCTTTGCAGCTAGAAAGGGGCCCCCCTGCCGCCTACCGGGGCCTGTCACAGTCTACGACCAGTCCAGCAGGTCACTGAATTGTGTGGGATCGACCGCCCTTGCTGCTGGGCGACATTACGCAGTACTGAACTGTTGCACTGCACATTACATCGGACGGTAGCCATTCTGGCTGGATCCCTCATCACGGAGGCTACTTTCCATACCATCCTTTACCTCCATGATTGGGCTAACTTCATCCTTGCCCTGCTGACACAGCAAACCGTTCTATAGGAGGTATTGTTGCCTGCTGAATATTGCAATCCGCAACTGGTCGGTAAGACAAGCTTATACATGATGTGCCTGCACTGAACGCTACTTTATTGGCTTGCACTGCTTTATCCTGCTGCTTTTGCAACACTAATCCTTGATGTGGCTGCTTACTAACACTACCGCCTGGGGTGCGGATTTGTTTCTTTGGAACTGTATACTAATCATCTTGCCTACACAAGTGTATTGCTGTCCAAACTTCTGAGGATTTTGAGGACTTGCTGACCAGCTTTTTCCATACTTACCATTGGCCTCTATCTTTGGGACCATAGGTCATAGAGGTCCCTTTCTTTGCCCAGTGCGTCAGTGTTATGAGTTGATCGTGTGCATGTGTGTGAGGGCGCCGGTTTGTTTGCGGGGTGGCCACCTAGCTGCTGTGCATTTTTTATTTATGGGTTTTATGTGAATTTTGTTGTGTTAATAAAGTGTCTTTTGATATATTTCTAAACCTTTGTTGGCTGTCAGTTTCACTCCCCTCATCTCTTCTATCCTAGTGTTTATAAACCCCCCACGAGGAGATGGGCTAGTCCAAAAGCAAAAAAAATTGGTTCTCTCAGATTTCTACTACCTACTATAAGTGACAGCAACATAGGAGAAAAGTAATTTATGGCTCACACCTTTTTATTTTTAGTAGATGTCAGAGTCCCTTTAAGTTTGAACGAAATAATACGTTCAAATGAAAAACACTACGTGAAAATACACCACAGAAAAATTTTATTTTTTATCGTTTAATAGTTCTGCCTCTCCATTTAATGCATTTAGTCTTTACATACCGTAATTATTTTTTCTCTGAATTTGGCTAGGTTCACAGTGCTCAGTTGCATAACTCACGCGTTATGACTGTGAACTGCAATGGAGACTGTCCATAAACTTTAATACAAAGCTTGCATGCAGTGAGTTAGAATAATGCGATCCATTACTGTGAACAGTCCCATAGGATTGTATGGACAGTGACTTGACATGTAGAATTACTCTCCAATGCAACAGAACACTGTAAACCTCACCTAAAAGTTATGAGGGTTTTAACACAAGCACATGTGCTGCAATTCCATTGGCTGAGGGTC
Source organism: Hyperolius riggenbachi (assembly GCF_040937935.1). Classification (NCBI taxonomy): domain Eukaryota; kingdom Metazoa; phylum Chordata; class Amphibia; order Anura; family Hyperoliidae; genus Hyperolius; species Hyperolius riggenbachi. Next base: position 389,490,934 of record NC_090649.1, read on the forward strand.
CATGAGAGTGAGGGACCTCAAAGTAGCACATTCATATAAAATCGTTAGCGGCTAATTCCTAGAAACTCTTAGGGTCTTGTTGTCATGACTACTGGGCGATGTGGGACTAATGCAAGAATATACCGATACTCCTGCTAAGAGAGGACAATTCTCTAAACAGAACAGAAAAAAAGCTAGTGTGGAAAATACATTTTAAATTATATTTTACTCAAGAAAGCAACTTGATTAGTGGTGAAATGTTTGGAATGTAAAAAGGCGTCCATTTGAAATTTGCTTATATTTATAATCCATTGCCGAGCCTTCATGAAAATCCCCATGCATTTAGGAACCAATATTCACATAAATTTGTACCCCGATGTACATTCAATAAATAAGTCATACCGTTGGCAGAAAGAAAAGTGACAAGGACAATAATTCTATAGAGCAGAAAATAAAATCAGATGATGACACAGATAATGTGGATTAAAAAAGTCCCAGTTCTGCAAGATGTGAGTCCTAATGGCTATCTGTGTACGTCTGCCTTGATTTAAAATTCCTGAATACACATTCCCATGGCAATGCATAATTTATTCACGCTGAGCTAGCTGTGAATCCAGAGCTCTGCATGAAGACATGTTTCTGGTAATTGCTAGTATGATTATACTGCTAACATCTGGCTCTGAATGCAGATGGTAAAGGCCTCATCATGGGTGTTGGTGTTTTAAACTGATAAGTTAAAGCCTACGTAAAAAAAAAGCCCATCACTGGCTTAGTGCTGACTAGCTCAGCATTTCTGTGTGGTAGAAGATGTGTCTCAGTTCAGTAGAACATCGCATTCTGTCCGAGGACCCGAAGCAATAATGCTGATTGGTCACCTTTCTTCTGCTCCTCTTTGCAAATCAAATGAATCATCAAAAAACAGTTTTTCAGACAGCAAAGCTGCATCTGAGTAGCCTTGTCCTCAGCCCAACGCCTCACCCCCCCCCCCTCACCCCCCCCCCCCCCCTCACTTAGGCTTTGTTCACATTGCATTCTGTCCGCGTGTCCGTCCTCATTGGCTGGTTTTTGCAGCGTTTTTTTCTATTTCTCTGCGTTGGATGGTTTTCTTAAGCGCTTTTTGAAGTGCTTTTGCATAGCGATTGCATTTTTTCACTTCCTGATGTCAGTCCGGAAGTGTACTCTTTGATCCAAAAATAATAAATACAATGTATTTATTCTTAAAAACGCGAATGCAATCGCTGCACAAAGCGATTTTGTGAGCGTTTTGTGTTTTCCTATACTTTCCATTGACACCTCAAAAATGGCCCATGCAACGCTTATCTGAGCGGATTGGAAACGAACCGCTCAGATGTGAACTCTCTCAAAGGGAATCATTGCACAAGCACTTTCAGGGCGATTTTGAAAATCGCAAGCGCTTAAAAATTGTCAAAAACACCCCTAGTGTGAACTAGTGTTGGGCGAACACCTGGATGTTCGGGTTCGGGAAAGTTCGCCGAACATGGCCGCAATGTTCGGCATGTTCGGGCCGAACCCCGAACTCCCCGAACATCCCGCTTTTGGGGGCCCTATGGGGTCGCAGGCATAAGGGGGGAGCATGCCCCGATCGTGGGGGGGGTCGGAAATTCCCCCCACCCCCTCCGCTAGCGCTCCCCCCTCTGCCCGCTTCCCCATTCAAAAGTTAGGAAGTGAAACTGTACCTGTGCGGTAGTGGGTGGCTGGCAGTGGGCGGCACTATGGAGTGACTGAGGAGGAGGAGGAGTCCGGAGAGTGACGCGTTGAGGGAGGCCGGGCAGTGGGCGGATCAGCAGTAGTACGGTACTACTGCTGAACCGCCCGCTGCCCGGCCTCCCTCAACGCGTCACTCTCCGGACTCCTCCTCCTCCTCAGTCACTCCATAGTGCCGCCCACTGCCAGCCACCCACTACCGCACAGGTACAGTTTCACTTCCTAACTTTTGAATGGGGAAGCGGGCAGAGGGGGGAGCGCTAGCGGAGGGGGTGGGGGGAATTTCCGACCCCCCCCCGCGATCGGGGCATGCTCCCCCCTTATGCCTGCGACCCCATAGGGGGCAGTATTCGGGCGAACAGGGCCCTGTTCGGCCAGGCAATTAGCCGTTCGGGCGAACCCGAACAGTTTGGCCGAACACCACCAGGTGTTCGGCCGAACGCGAACATCACCCGAACAGGGTGATGTTCTGCAGAACCCGAACAGTGGCGAACACTGTTCGCCCAACACTAGTGTGAACGAGCCCTCACATCTCAAGCATATTCCCTTATATTTGTGCAGCAACATCATTAGATGGGTCCTGTATGGGTATTACCTGAGACTAAGGGCAGTGCCGAGGCAGAGGCAAGAGAGGCTCCAGCCTCAGGGCGCAGTGTAGGAGGGGGCGCACAACTCACTCAGCTATCATTCCCCTGTTGTGTTTGAAGCAGAGAGAAATAAGAAAATGGGATACACGGTAATTACTGCAAGCCAGATAACTAGAGATTAAGGTGTTGGGGGCCCTGGGCCGCCTCTTAGTTTAATAGCACTCAGTGTGTGATGGCTGGGGGAAGGGATGGACGCACTTTGGTATCTCAGCCTTGGGTGCTGGAGGACCTTGTCCCGGCTCTGCTGAGACTGCTAGAGAATGAAGTAGTGTGAAGATAAGGATGCAAAGGAAAGAAGAAAGGCAAGTACAACAATTGTTTCCACCATCAGAGAATGAACATGCTCATTAAGCAGTGCACAATAAATTCCACTTTCAAGAGCAGTAAAACTTTGATTGCCCCCCCTTCCCCCCCAATGGTCACACCTTTTCCCTTTTACCACTTCTGACCCTCACAGCCTGGGGTTACAAGGGTCATAAAACAGGTGTGTGTAGCCACAAAAACATCTGATCCAAAGGATGGGCCTCTTTATCAGAGGGAGAGAAGTAGCAGTTTGGAAGCCCTTACAGCTCTGGGCCCCCCTGCTTTCGCAGAGGTTGCTCCTCTGTAGTTATGCCCCTGTTCAAGAGTACCTAAACTGAGAGAATTTTGGACGGTGTGGCCGCTCCCTCTTTCATCATTTGGCATTACCTCACAAGAAGGGCTGAAGATCACTCTCAAGTTCATAAAGCGCCCTTGTTCTACATATTCAACAAGTGCAATAGGTAGACTGTTACTGCAACCAAACAAGAATATTGTGAAAGGAGAACAGGTGACAGATGACAAAAAGAACATGATACATTTTGAAAACCGATGTGAATTGAATTGCTGAGTTTTAATAACAGCTGTTTTAACAGCAAGTTTATGTTTCATTTTAAATAATTTATTTCTTGCTTTGTAATGCTTTGGGATAAATAGGTAAGAGGTCACAAAATCGGGAATTGGAAAAAAGGGTGCATATGGTTAATGGACTAAAAGGGAGCACCATAGGCTCCAGTGCAAAATATTGGCTAATGGGGGCCAAAGAAGAAATTAGGGCACCTGATAAATAGCGGGGGCTGGGACTGTGAAATCAAAATATGTAAATTATAGTTTTGAAATACATTATCTTACTAATAAATATACTTTATATTACCATTATTTTAAGATTTTTTTTAATGCATACGTTATTGTTAGGCTATTTATTCAGTTAGAAATATATCGCTTTTTCTATTCATGTTGTTTGCAGCGAAGTAGGGGTGTTTTTAGGGTTAGGCACCACCCGGGGGGGGGGGTTAGGGTTAGGCATCACCAGGTAAGTTTTAAGGTCAGGCACCACCAGGGGAGTTTTAGGGTTAGGAATAGTTACAGGGAGGGTTCTGTGTAAGGGTAGGGTTAGGTATAGTTGCTGTAAAATATCTGTAATATTTACACATGTTTTACTATGCTTAATACAAGTGTAAGTATCGTTTTATTGTTATAGACAATATTTTGCGATTTTCTTACCATTATTTCATCATATTTATTACTTGATCTTAGATAATGATTTAGAAATAATAAAAAATATTGTTATAGATAATCTCTTAAAATGTTGTCTCTATCCCGCGCCTTTTTTTTCCAGATGTCCTTTTTGAATGTATGCCACACCCCAACACCCCTCTGATTATTCACCTGTGTGATGGTGGAAACAGTAAGGTCGTTACCTGTTAAGGGAGTTCGTGGATATCACCGTAAGTGTTACGCCATGTCTAATTTCTCACAACTCCTTTTTGCAGGAGATAAGGTTTTTGGGACAGTCTTAGAGTATTTTGAGAGGTTATTTTTGGTCTTTTTCACCACCCAACATGGTATCACCTTAGATCTGAAAGCTATATGAGTTGGTTATAGTTTGGGTGAAGGGGCTACAAGTTCATTCACTTTTCCCTTTGCCCACCCAAACTGCATGGTTTTATAAGGTGTTAATGACTTTCTCACTTGGGGTAACATAAGCCCCACCATGTTGAACTTCCCACAACTTTTTGAAGGGAAAATATGAATATTGGAGCCTTGAGAATAGAATTTGATTTTCTCACCACTCTTACGAGGTATCCTCCCAATGTTTAAAATTGTATGGATTGGTAATAACTTGAGGGAAGCAGCTACTAGTTCATTTTTTTTTCAAATGAAAATGTGAAGTAGAAAGAGGTGAATGTCTCTGCATGGCCTAATCACAGATCAAACTTAAACCTTATTGAAATTCTGTGGAATGACTTCAAGAGTGCAGTACACCAATGGTCACCATCCAATCTAACTGGGTTTGACCAGTTATGTATAGAAGAGTGGGTAAATACAGAATAGTCTAGATGTGCAAAGTTGGTAGATAAGTATTCCAACAGATTTAAGGCTGTGACTAAAGAAAACGGTAGTTCCAAAAAAATCTGACACAGAGCAATGATCTTTTATCCGTGTTGGGGATTTCTGTTTTTTATTATTACTTTTATTCTGAACTGTTGCTTTAATATTTTTTGTTAACAGTAACAGGGTTACTAGTGTATGTATCTGGAAGTAGGGCTGTTTCAACATGGATTAGGAATGAGAACATAATCAGAACAATTAAACAATGGTTCTGGATTCACTTGTGAAATGACACTGTATTTGCATATGAAACATCATTGTGCCAGTGTTACACTATTATCAAGCTGATTCCTGTACACAAGGCACCATTTCATCTGTTTTATGTTTATGTTTTAAGTTGCTGTATTTGAAAGAATACATTCATTCACAATAAGGCTAAATTATAGCAGCCTTACAGAGGTTTCTCTGCTACTCATCCTATTGCCCATGTTCCAACACAACCCATGGTGTCTGCCACAGTGCCAGGTGCCCCCCCCCCCCCCCCCAGTGATCGTACTTGCATGCACATGGTGATCATCATGCTTGGCACATAAAAGTATCAGTATCATATACATTAATATATAAGATGACCTCCTTTTACTACAAAACATGGGTAAAAAGTGGGAGTCGGCTTCTACGCTACAATGTACCTGGCTAACCTGCAGGGTTCCCTATGCAGATCTTGTACCCGTAGCTATTGTTACCTCTACTGGCTACGCCAGAAGTCCTCGCATCTCCACTGCAGCTTTGCAACTTGCCACTAGAGCTTCAAGCTCATTGTCATGTGACCACAGTGATGCACTGCATAGAAGAGCCACACTTCTAATGTGCACTCTGCATGGGGGCTGTGGTGAGACATGGGAGGTGGGCTTATTTGTGGGTGACTAGCCGTGGGGCAGCTTATCTACAGGTATGTGTGTGTGTGTAGTTTGACTAGCCGTGGGGCAGCTTATCTACGGGTATATACACTTCTCTCCCTTTTTTTGCACCAATGCAGAAGGCAAACGTGAAATCATACGGCGTTTGGTGGGTGGGCCAGCAGCATGGTTATATGGAGGTGGGGAGAGGGACAGCAGAGGAGGAAAATGGGATCTGCCAGTTCATCGCCTGTCAAAAAATAAAAACAAGGATTTGTAGCTGAGAAGGAAATGAGATTTAATGAAGTAAGTATGAGTTATATCTGTAGTTCAGTGCCCCAGCAGGCATCTGAATGTTGCTTGTAAAAAATGTGGGTTCCACACCGCTTTGAATCAGCATTGTCATGCGTGTGTATTGACAGCAGTTTCTTTAGAGCTCTTGGCGTTTGCGATAACAAACACTGTCAGCTATGCATATTACACTCTGCACAGAAAATTGCATTCCCCCCTCGTATTTCCATTCATTAAATGTACTGATGGTGCCAAACGGAATATAACTGAAATATCATCCATATTAAACAGCGTCCTCAGTGGCCAAGCTGCAGAAATATATACAGGGGTCAAATAACCAAACCAGCCTTTCACTTCCAGACAAGCTACATTTCACCTAAAATGGGAAGCTGCCCCCCCCCCCCAAAAAAAAAATGTACTAATGCATGGTTCATACTGCTGATTGTATTGCAGTACGCATGCAGATTCAGTGCATTACTGCTCCGCATTATATATCTATAGTATAGAAAAAAAGTTATGTTCAAAGATTTTTTTTTAATCACAATTAAAGGAAACCTGAAGCGAAAAAATGTTATGATATGAATTGTACGTGTAGTACACATAATGAACAGAACATTAGTAGCAAAGAAAAGAGTTACATATTGTTATTTTACGTTATATACATTTTTTTTTAATAACGTTGCATCATTCTGTCATATTTGCAGTTTACAAACCATACTCTGTATTGTAACCTATAAAACAAAACAGAAATATTGACCCTTTGAACTTCCTTGCAGTAAAACCTTATCTCCAGCTGTTTCTTGGCTGTTTAAGTGCTTCAAAAAAAAAGAAAGGAATGTATTTGACCCAAGGTGGGCTGAATAGATAGCTCAGAGGAGCTCTTTTGCATCGATAACAAGTGAAGTTTTTTTTAACTCTTCCTTTACTGAAAACCAATATGAGACGCGTTTATTTGATACGAATGTTCTATTTCTTAGCTGTACTACACATACAATTCATTATCTCATACGTTTATTTTCGCTTCAAGGTTTGCGTGAAAGGGGTTCTTTCGCGAATGAGGAAAAAAATAAAAAGTGCTTTATGCATAAACTTTTAAACATCCTTCTAAAATAGTGTAAAAAGTTTTTTTTTTTAAATGAATGGTTTCATCAATACAACATGTAATGTAAATAGTGACGTATGAAGGACTGGGAGGGTAATCCATTTGTTAGGGGTGTTTTTTTTTTACTTTCTTTTCATAAACATAACTCCTGCCTAAGTAGTTTTCAGTGGTATAACCCACTTCTAGCAGGAATCCCTGTTATAGCCCTAATGGCTTAGCTCTGCTGAGCTGCTGAATATGTGTTTACATTGTTGCTAGGCAACCAGACCCCGGGTGCAGAGACTCCTTAGTAAAAAGTCATAAGCTGCTGAGAGAATCAGTCCCACCTACACCATATGATTCTTTGTCAGATTCGATTCAATTTGATTCGATTCATTGATTTGATTTGATTCAATCTGACATGTCCGATTCATGATTCGATTCAGTTTGAATCGAATCATGAATTGGACATGTCAGATTGAATCAAATCAAATTGAATCGAATCTAACAAAGAATCATATGGTGTAGATGGGACTGATTAATTCTCCCAGCAGCTTATGACTCTTCACAAACGAGTCTCTGCACAGCATCTGGTTGCCTAGCAAAAATGTAAACACATATTCAGCAGCTCAGCAGAGCCATTAGGGCTATAGGCGATTCCTGCTAGAAGTGGGTTATACCACTGAAAACTACTTAGGCAGGAGTTATGTTTGTGAAAAGAAAGTAAAAAAAAAACACCCCTAACAAATGGATTACCCTCCCAGTCCTTCATACGTCACTATTTACATTACATGTTGTATTGATGAAACCATTCATTTTAAAAAAAACTTTTTACACTATTTTAGAAGGATGTTTAATAGTTTATGCAAAAACCACTTTTTATTTTGTTCCTCATTCGCGGAAGAACCCCTTTAAGCGAATATCCAATCCAAGTGAATTACATAATTAATTTAAAATAGTCAGATCTATAATGCATCCCCTTATTATGCAATACTTGCCCATATGAATAGCGTTCACTTGTCATTTCTGTATTTGATCCGATACAAGCACTCCTATTCAAAGAAATAGCTTTGATCTCTCACCGACCTTATAGTCCATTCAAGTTAATACATATGAATACATATGCAGGACCATTCAACAGAGCACTGCAAAACAAAGTGTCTCCACTGAGTGGCAGGAGCAGTTCCATTGTCAATCACCAGGCAACTGATTTGCAACTGATTTTTTTTCTGTGTTCGCACCATGTACAGGCAGCGGGCACAACCATCAGCAATGCAAACAGGACCTAAAACAGAGGCAGGAGGAAGAAGTGATCTGTTACTTGTCTTTTCTTCTGCAGAGTCTATCAGTTGAGTGATTGTAACAGTCTACACTGCAGTGTAAAATACATTGCAGTGCAATCTAATTTGTAATGTAATTAGTTGCAGGGAGATTAGTAAACCTTCCCCAGTGATTGCAGTACAGACAATACCATAGCGTCTCAGTAGTGGCTGGATAGTGTACTGGTTAAGGGCTCTGCCTCTGACACAGGAGACCAGAGTTTAAATCTTGGCTCTTCCTTTTCAGTAAGTCTGCACGTATTCAGTGAGGAGAGCTTGGGCAAGACTCCCTAACACTGTATATAGAGCATGCCCTTGTGGCTGCAGCTCTGGTGCTTTGAGTCTGCCAGGAGAAAAGCACAATATAAAAGTTATTTGACTTGTCTTGTCAATGACATTTGGTGTGGTGACATTGACCCAATATGACATTGGGAGTAGTGGATTGCATTGGGGTAACGCTCAGGATGGTGTGACTTTACTGGACAATGTGTGTGTTTACAGTGGCAGTGAAGCATATTTTTATTATACTGTATGCTTCACTGCATGATTGCACCACACGTCTAATGCATGATGTGACTTTTTGGCACCGTTGCATTGTCAAGCACAGTGTGAAAAGACCCTAACTTATACAAACTTTTAATGTCATATGATACTAGAACTTAAAGCATAGAAAAACAAACAAAGCAAAACCAGTGTTGAGCTCCCCTGCTTTGCTCACTGCTCCCTATTCCGTACCATACTGAAGTGTGTGGCCTTCTCTATTATCACTATATTTGAAGCTAGGTCACCACTAATTCTAGTTCTGTCAATCCTACCATATAGTATTGCACATTGGGTGGGCATGCACACATTGTACTTAAAGAGAACCCGAGGTGTGTTTAAAGAATGTTATCTGCATACAGAGGCTGGATCTGCCTATACAGCCCAGCCTCTGTTGCTATCCCAAACCCCACTAAGGTCCCCCTGCACTCTGCAATCCCTCATAAATCACAGCCATGCTGCGAGGCTGTGTTTACATCTGTAGTGTCAGTCTCAGCTGCTCCCCCGCCTCCTGCATAGCTCTGGTCCCTGCCCCAGTCCATTCCCTCCAATCAGCAGGGAGGGAAGGGATGCAGGTGGGGACTGGAGTTCTGCAGGAGGCGGGGAGAGCAGCAGACTGACACTATAGAGATAAACACAGCCAGCTCTGACAAGCTGTTTGTCAGCAGCGTGGCTGTGATTTATGAGGGATTGCAGAGTGCAGGGGGACCTGAGGGGGGTTTGGGATAGCAATAGAGGCTGGGCTGTATAGGCAGATCCAGCCTCTGTATGCAGATAACATTCTTCCAACCCACCTCGGGTTCTCTTTAATGCTAGTCTATGGGATCTATATCCACAGTCCAAGCTCCACAGACAGTGACATGACCCTGAACTAAGCAGTAGCTCAGCACCACCAACACCGCTGCTCACCACTGCTGTACAAACACTCCCAATACTGCAATAGAGAACCCCAGAAAAGCAGCTTTGAATTTGCCCCGGAGCTCCCCATTGGTTCTTTGATTAGACTGTTGCCATATATCCGTTTAACCTCTTGAGGACCAGAGGTTTAGACCCCCCTAGTGACCAGGGTATTTTTGTCAATTCAGCACTGCGCAGGTTTAACGGTTTATTGCTCACTCATACAACTTAACACTCAAATGAATTTTAGCTCCTTTTCTTCCCACCAGTAGAGCTTTATTTTGGTGGTATCTGATCACTGCTGCCATTATTAAAAAAAAAAAAAGAGAGCAAAATGTTTGTATTTTTTTTTTATCCCTCCGCCTCCCCCCCCCTCCCTAAATTGGCCCTACACACTACCATTCATACACTACATGATGAATACATAGGCAAATGCCTATATTAGGGATTAGAATGTGAGCCCATCAGAGGGACAGTTAAGTGACAGGACCGTTTTCTGTACAGCGCTGCGCTAGACAGGGCGTTCAGCCGAGCCACGCATGCACAGAAGAAAACAACTGGCGGTGACTGACCGTGTTACTGGGAGTGGAAGCGACAGAATGGATGAATTAAAAAATATACACACCATAAATACAAAAAAAACAGCCGAAATATATTTATTGTTATTACTAACACAAATTTGCTTTCGAGTGGATTCGACCCTCAGTAGAACCATATACAGCAGTAAGGTTGCATTAGAGAAGCCTTACAGTGTGCCTTACCCTTCTCTTCCCTCACTCAGGGCCGGATTTACCATAAGGCACTGTCGGCACGTGCCTACAGGCACCTGATGATGGAGGGCCGGCTCACTCCCCTCCCCCAGTGCCTCCCTCCTTCCCTATGCAGAGTCCTTAACAGAGTGTAGCTGAGAGTTTAGTCACCTGGCTCTCTGCATTCCACTGACAAGAATCTCCCTTCAGTTGGGGGCACCACTAGCTGTCTACCTAATGCTAAGACACACCTGTTGCTACCTATGACGGGTAAGGGAGAACAGCTGGGTGGGTCAGCCAGCACACTTGCGGTGGGTTTCTGGAGGGTGAAGTTTAGTGTGCCAGGACAACTGTGCCTATAGGCTTCTGTGATGTAAATCCAGGCCTGCCCTCACTTCCCCACACTGCTTACCATACTCAGTGTTCCACTGTGGTCCTCTCCAAATAGGACACCCCTGTATATGACTTAATCTCAGGTAGCATGCAAAGAGATGGCTCAGGACAGCCAGATTGTTTGACCACTTTTGCCCCACCCTCTGCACCAATGCTAAGTGTGAGGGTGCAGTCACATAGGAGGAGGTGGCAGTCTGGGCATTTGTCCCTTTCAGAAGAGTGGTCTCAGGCTAAGCCATGCGGCAGTGAATACAACACTTCTGCTGCACTGGTAAGATTAGGGGGCGGATAAAAGAAGAAAAGTGGGCAGGAAGGCAGTTTTGATGTAGCACGGCCCCCATCCAGCAATAGTACCCCATTTACTACTATTCATTATCATCAGAGGTCAAGTGGTTTCCTGGTAAAAAGCAAGACTCTGATTTTACTTTCAGTCTGGAGTTGTTCTTTAATAGGCCTACATTCCTCTTTGCAAGTGGAAACTGCATACTATTAATGGTCCCTTAGGGTCAGTTTAGGAAGCACTTTTCACAAACATAACATGTCACAGAGAACATTCACATGGGTCTCACATGCATATTTTACTCACAGCGTTGACAGTTACGATGAAAGATCAGACTTCAGTAAGCAGAAAATGTTCTTACATTCTGAGGAATAGGCATTTGCTTTTATACACGTGCGCGGCATGCAGGCCTACAGGGCATTATAATTATACACAGTGAGTGCTGGGCAAAGGGACTTGAAATGAAAACACTTGTTTTGGGCTGGCTTTCTAGAAACAATATCCTTGAAAGTCCAATTAGCTTAAGCATGATTGAAGGTGCCTTGCATTAGTGTTCGGCATTGAATTTTCCCATATTTTTTAGCATTAAGACAAGTCAGATTCGTGGTTTTGAACCACTCCATTGAAGTTTTGATTTTGCATTTAGACTGATTATTCTACTGAAAGTTAAACTTCCACCCTATTGTCAGATCTTTAGGACTGATGATGCTAGTTTGCGAAACTGGGCGGGAAGGAGACAGGTGGCATCTGTATACTGTCCTATACTACTGACCCATACACGCGTGCAACTTTCTCGGGGTTCCCATTGCATGGGCTCCGTATGTATGTTTTGTATTTATGCTATTTTTTACGCTGTTTTTTACTATGAAAACTCTATATTAAACGGTTTACACTTAGAGTTTCCGATAGTTTGTTTTCCAGCAGACCAAAGGGCTTTTTCCACGTTTAGTGGACCTTACTAAACTAAAAAACTATTTTTTTTGTTTTTGCCTTTTGTATTAATGGTCTTGCCAACACTATTGCATAAATCTCTCTTACATAAATCTCATGAATGAATGGGATATTTCATCTCTACAGCCCAATACACAACACATGGGAGAAAGCAGTACCCAGGTAGGTATAAAATTAAGTAAAAATAAATGAAAAAGTAGAGGTTACTTACCTCATAGGAATGACATTAGTTTTAGTGTAAAATACAGTTTTTAATAGCTGGCAATGTGTTTTGTGTGCTCAACCCTCTTCTTCAGGACAAGTGTTGGTGCCAAAAACAATAACACAGCCAAATTTTGAGTGTTTTTTTGGCAGGAACATTTGGCCTGAAGAAGTGGGTTGAGCCCACTTAACATACTTCCATCTGTACTGTCCTACTCCTGTTGGGAGTCTGTAGCCCCCAGGTTCAACTGGAGTCCCTATATTTTTCTAAGCGAGCAACCACCTCAAGAGGATCCATTGACCACCCAGTGGAGTAATACTCGTAATCTTCACCTACCTGCTTGTTTGGTTTCCCCTATTATCATCCTGATTTTGTAAATACCCCTCGTCTCTTGTTGTATTTCTCAATTTCCTGTTTTGGGAGTCCAGCCATGACACTGCCACACCCCCCTGCTGCCCCTGCAGTACCTCCTCCAGTTACTTGCCACACCTTTTCCCATCCTTGACAGACACACACATTCCATGTCACCCACACCCCTTCCTGACCCTTTGGTGATATTATGGACAGTGGAATCTGTAAGGAGCTTTGGGCCTCAGTGTGAGTTTTACATTGGACCCCTTTAAGCACTCTATTAATTACAACTGATATGAAGAACTAACACCTGCATTGGCATGTTGGCAATTACATTGGGAGGGGGGTGAATGTTATACTGGGAATACACGGGTCGATCCGGCGGCCGATTAGCCGCCGGATCGACCCCCGACGCGTCTCCGCTCGTCCACGCGTGCGTGCGGATCGATTACCGCTCGTCCCCGCCGGCGCTCATTATCAGCTGCTCGATTCCCTGCCATTGTCCCGCCGGCGGGGATCGAGAGGGCGGGGGTGGAGCAGCGTGATCGGACCGGCTGAATATTATCAGCTGGCCGGATCAGCTGCTCGATACACGGTACAGAAACGTACCGTGTATCCCCAGCATTAGAAGCCAAAGCAGGAGACTCATCAGAGCTCAGCAGAGCCTATATTGTGACCACAGCCAACGCTGCTGGGGAATTAACCACCCTGGCGTTCTATTAAGATCGCCAGGGCAGCTGCGGGAGGGTTTTTTTTAAATAAAAAAAAAACTATTTCATGCAGCCAACTGAAAGTTGGCTGCATGAAAGCCCACTAGAGGGCGCTCCGGAGCCGTTCTTCCGATCGCCTCCGGCGCCCAGAATAAACAAGGAAGGCCGCAATGAGCGGCCTTCCTTGTTTTGCTTACATCGTCGCCATAGCGACGAGCGGAGTGACGTCATGGACGTCAGCCGACGTCCTGACGTCAGCCGCCTCCGATCCAGCCCTTAGCGCTGGCCGGAACTTTTTGTTCCGGCTACGCTCGGCTCAGGCGGCTGGGGGGACCCTCTTTCGCCGCCGCTCGCGGCGGATCGCCGCAGAGCGGCGGCGATCAGGCAGGACACGCGGCTGGCAAAGTGCCGGCTGCGTGTGCTGCTTTTTATTTCACTAAAATCGGCCCAGCAGGGCCTGAGCGGCAGCCTCCGGCGGTGATGGACGAGCTGAGCTCGTCCATACCGCCCGGCTCTATTCTGTGCAGGCTTACAGCCAGGTAGAGAAGCAGTGATACACAAAGGGGTTACTTTAATGTTCACAGGTGGACTCAGTTCAGCTAATCCTTTGATGTTGCACTGAATAATCACTTTGAGGTTTAACAACAAGAACAGCGAGGTTATTTAATTTTGCATTTCTAAAAAAAAACCCTCCGGAAATGTGGATAATCAACATAAACTTCCAGATGCAGTAAATCCATTTCTAACTTTAGGTTTTAACTCTACAAAACTTGGAAACTCCATTAAACACTATGGCTCATATGCAATTCACTTTTTCTCCTAGGAGATCATTTTTATATTCTCTTTAAAATAACTTTTAAGCATTTTGCAATTGAAAACGTACCCAAATGTTGGTGAAAAAGTACTATGAAAATGATTTAGGCTAAGTTCACAGTGGGACGTTAAAGTCGCGCGTTAAAACAACATTTAACGCAGAATAACTCACTGCAATGAAAAATCAATGCCCTGTTCACAGTGCACACGTTGCATTGGTGTCTAACGTTGCACGTTAAGTAAAAGTACTGCATGCAGTGCGTTATACACGTTATTAGCTGCGTTGGACTGTTTGCACATGCTCAGTAATGACTTGGAAGCATACTTTTCATTGCCTGTATTTTTTACTGTATCTGCTGTATGTGACGGTAACGCTGCGTTGTCACTTTTTGGGCGCGTTGCGTTGTAAGCTTGTGGTGCGACTTTAACGTGGCATCAAAATGCAACGTCCCACTGTGAATCTAGCCTGAGAGTATTTTCTCACTTGCTGTGGTTTAAAATGCATTTTATAACAAGGTGTGAAAATATCACCTGGGTGAAAAGTTAGGAGAAAAAGTAAATTGTATATGGACCTCTGGGCCCAATCCAATTCACTTTTTCTCCTACATTTTCTCCTAGGAAAAAAAATCATCTTCTGTTTAAAATAACTTTTCAGCACTCTGCAGTTGCAAAAGTTCCAAAAAGTAGTTGAAAAAGTACTACTAAAATTATTCTGAGTATTTTCTTGCTTGCTGGTGGCGTAAAAGGCATTTTATTGATAAGATGTGAAATATCGAAAACCTAGGAGAAAAAGTGAATTGGATTACTTCCTATGACAAGACACAGGCCCATATGCAATTACATTTTTCTCCTGAGTTATCTTCTAGGTGATATTTTTCAAACCTTATCAATAAAATGCCTTTTAGCCACCAGGAAACGAGTAAGTACTAATAATTATGACAGTACTTTTTCACCCACTTTTTGGTACTTTTTCAATTTCAAAGTGTTAAAAAGTTAATTTAAAGAGGATCTGTACGAAGCCTCTGGATCCTAATGAGGCTTCCCTTGTCTTCCTCACCATCTGGGATCCAGTGCTGGCAGCCCCCAAACACCAGCAATGTAAATCTTTAATTGCGCAAAAGGCGGATCAGCGCAACACCAGGCCGCCTCCGAATGGCCTCCAATCAGAGGTGCGCTATCGCAATCCAGCGCAGACACAGTAGCGGCTTTCCGATCGGGCTCAGGTAGAAATACCCGAGCCCGATCGGGAAAGCTCTACTGCACAGGCCTACAGATCACAGTAGGAAAGTTTTAAAGGCACCACTGTGTCTTTTCCACAGCTGAGATCCTTGTCATTGTCAGCTGTGGTTACAGGGGAGCCAGCGCTGGATCCCTGAGGCTTAGGAAAAGACTTAGCAGAACAGAGTAATTGAATACCAGTGTCTACCGATTTCCAACTCCATATACAAATATACACAAAATATGAGCAAACAAGGAAATCCCCAATTACGCCCACTACTTATCTTCGCGGTCTCCTTGTATAATTTGGGAGCTAGATATTTACAAGCAAAGAACACAAAGGCATCAATGCTAATTCAATGTGATTGTGTAGGCAGAGGATCTGAAAGGATGCCATTGTATCCCTTTACGTAAAGTTAACTTTTATTGTATACAAAGCAGGATTGCTTTACATTAATGAGAACTGCCTTCCAAAGGCAAAGGTAATTTTACCCACCAAATTGAAATGTATTACCATTCTGTGCCAAGCTGCACTGTGCTGACAGTATTTATGCAGTTTCGGCATTTTTGGAGGGCATTTAGCAATTACGTTGATACATAAACATCTGTGCAGCAAGCGCATCATATTTGAGAGCCAACAATTTGTCTAAAGATTAACTGTACAGTAGACTGTATTATTATAAATGAAAGCATAGACATTTGCTCTTTAACGCCAAGCAATCAGTGTCATTAATGTCTAGGGCTTGGATTATTAATTATGACAAATGGGACCATAAAGAGCTGCATGTATGTTTACGTGTGACAAGGACAGCCCTGAAATTACTTAAAGCAGAACTCTAGTGAGAACTCCAGTGACATACAGTAAAATGTAGTAAATTATTCAGGAACCCATATTTACATGAATTATCCTGGATTCAGCATCAGAAGCACTTGCTATATCTATATATAGTGCTGTATTTTGGTATATAACCTCATCCTTCCAGTTGTGTTTAGCCTAGGCTGTTTATTATGCAGAATTCTCCTCCCAGAGCACCTCCCACAGTTATTTCTGCTGGTTTTGGAACACACAGTAAGCAAACATTCCGCAGTGACTCACCTACCAGCAGTAAAGATGTCACTGCCTGTGAGAAATTTAGGTACATAAATCAGGGGGAGGAAGGTTTTTACAATCACCAAATACTGACTAAATATTGCTAAAAATAAAAAAAAATTTCATGACATTTTATTCAGTAAAGTTCCTCTTTAACATTATGGCAACCTTTAAAGCAGACTTGACCTCAGAACTTCCTCTCTGCTCTAAAAGATATGCAACAGCATAATAACCTTTAAAGAAAAACATGTATTTGTTACAGCAGATATAAATCCTGCAGTAAATCTGCAGTGTGTCTACTTCCTGGTTTCATGGCAGCAGACATATTATTATCATCCCGTGTTTACAAATTAGCTGCTCTGTCGAGGCAGTCAGCTGACACAGCTAATAGATCAAATTACAACTTGTGATTAGTCACAGATGAGGGGGGATTAGACAGGCTAAACTCTCTAAATACATACAGGGAGCATTTCCCTATGTTTTCCTTTTGTCCTGTGCAAAAGTTCAGGTCCACTTTAAGACTACTGAGTCCAATATAGCAATATACAGTCTTCCCTAGCTCTTTGTACTTGTCGCTGCGGTTCTAGGCTTTACAGACAGCACTTCAAAACCTGCTAATCATTCCTATACTTCCTGTAGGCTTCCTGTGCAGGATGACCATGGAGGAGATTAAGCAGATGCTCACATTATTAACGTGGCAATCATTGTGTTTATTAGTAATGGATAAATGACACTGATATGACTCAATGGGGATTTAATTGTTGTCAGGGGGGGGGGGGGGGGGGTTGGTCGGATCTCCCCTGGCTACATTGCTAGTAGGCTTTGGCACTTGGATTTCATTTGGAAGTTAATTGCTAGAATTTTACCACATTTAATAACAAACAAGTGTCATTCTTTTCTCCCCTGTAACCGAGCAGTAAGTGCTCTCCTCGCATCCTTTGATCCAGTTTATTTTAATTCTCATAATGATGTACTCTGTCTCCTAAGGGTGCCAGCTGTAATTTAAACTTGCGTGCTGGGCATACTCCATTAGCTCGGGTTCTAAGTGTCAAAGATGCATTTTCTGCCACTATACATATAATGAAAATTTATTGGCATCAACGCAATGGCTCTCCAGGCACTAACGTTGCATAAATTACAGATGGCTGGTAAATAAATATATGATGCGTAGCTAGGCAACAATTATAAACCCAATCTGTCAAGTGTTTAGGATAGTCCAATGCTGCTAATTATACCAATAATAGAGCCATGTGCTAGCAGCTTTACATTAAGAATACCAATATAGGAGCATAATACTGTTTAAACAACTAAAGATTTTCACTCTAATCCATTTAATCTGAGCAGGCGTCAGCACCCGGATTGTGCCTTATTCTGGATAACCACAGTCATCGCTGGCAGGCAGGAAACAGCAGGTTATGATATCCTTAGTATAACTATCTATTAATAATAATCTATTACAGGCGCTTATAGCCCCTCCCTGTTTAACCAGTTATTAGCTAATCTAATTTAAAAAGTACTATGCAGTAAGCATCCATACAACTTCTAAAGGACTGTAGGTATGAAAATGGAATTCAGAGGTCCAAATCTACTTTAGTTCTAAGATTACAAAAAACCTATTAATAGCAGAATATTGTGCAGACAACAGAAAAATACAGTCTAAAAATAAGATACAAAGATGAGATCTCACCAGTATAAAGTGTTCATACGTACAGTTATTTTGAACAACTAATGTCTCAATAGAAATCAGTAAGTAGTCATTTTTAAATAGACTTACTATAGAAGAATGATTGTAACAAACATGAACCAAAATTAAGCCAATCTAACAAACCCAGTGCCAGGTGAATTGAAGTCAAAGTGGTGCAGAAGTCAAGCACTGGTCCACAGAAAGGATTGTGATTGGTAGCTCTCAGCAACTACTCCACTCTTGCTCCTATTTCCCTCTCACTGGTTTTAATAAATCTGCTCCAGTGATGATGATTCATCAAGGCAGGCGCAAAGAAACCTGGAGCAAAAGTGGAGCAGCGCAAAACAGCTTTCAGATTTTATAATAAAGAAGGATTCTGATTGGCTGTAATGGTCAACTGCTCTCCTCTGGCTCCAGTTTCACCTTGTACCTATCCTGATACATCAGCCTCAGCGTATAAATAGTTAAATAGATGAGCTGTCCCTTAAGGTGGCTGTAGACTTATAAATGGCCACCAGATTCGACCATTAGATTGATCCCTTTCAAATCAAATTGATCAGAGGGATTGAATCGTTCCACACACTAGGCATTGATTTTTAATAGATTCCAGGCTGAAATCTGTTAAAAATCTATCGAACCACAGCATTGCACTGATCGATGCAGTGCAAGGCTACTGGCCATAGATCTGCTGCCGCTCCCAATAAGCCGCCGATGTCGATCAACCGCTTCATTCCATTTTCGGATACAATTGATCAATCGATCAGGCTGACAGATTGATTCATCGATTTTTAGCAGATTTGAAATGAGTGATCTAATCTGCTGGGAATCTAAGGGGAAAGATAGAAAAATGTATGGCCACCTTACGCAAACTGCAAACATCACAGATCTGATCAGATTCAGCATCATGTACCTCAGGGAGTAGTCTAGATTTAACATATACCATGCACTGGTACTTCCAACCACTAACATAAATGAGTAGAATATCCTACTTTATGCAGCGCATATGCAAAAGTAAGGGCTGCGTACTGCAAAACAACATCCTCAACACTTACTATGGCTCAACTACATCAGTTACTGTTCATCTCAGCAGAGTTTCCAGTGAGTATTAATCACCTTGCAGCATACAGAGTGTTACAGAGTAGTCTATAACTAGGGGGATCTCAGAGCCCCTCTGTGTTGTCAGTACAGTAGGGATTTTAGAATAAGATCAATCTATGCAGAATCTCTGTATGGTCAGCACCAAGTATCTGCTATGTGAATATTTGGTATAGGTGCCCATCAATCTATATAGTAGAACGGTAAACGGAGTGCATATACTTTGAATGCATACTTTAGGTAGTCCCTCATATTACATACGAGTGGGATGTTTCACACCAAAAAGCGCTTTGATATTAAGGATTAGGAGTGATATTAAAGCAATTTTTGGTATGTGATTTTAAAGTGACTTTGAAGCGATTTTCACGGCGCATTTGCTTTTTCACACTTTCTACAGATTCACAATTGCCGCAAAACTGTTACATGCAGCACTGTGATTTTAAAAAAAAATCGCTCTAGTGAGAAATAGCCCATTTGATTACATTAACCAAGCGTTTTTCAAAACTCTAGCAATCGTAAAATTGCTAAAAAGCACTCTTGGTGTGAAACAGCCCTAAAATTGTACAACGGGTACATTTAGGTTGTTCTTCATATTACATAGAAGTGGAAAGATTGTACAATGAAGATTGTATCATTAATGGGCACCTTATGTGTATGGGGGAGGCACATGTGCACACAGCAGCTTTGGATAGCAGTGCCATAAGATTGTAGAATGAAGATTGCATCATTAATGGGCACCTCTAGATAGTCCCTCATATTACATAGAAATGATAAGATTGTACAATGAAGATTGCATCATTAATGGGCACCTTTAGATAGTCCCTCATATTACATAGAAATGATAAGATTGTACAATGAAGATTGCATCATTAATGGGCACCTTTAGGTAGTCCCTCATATTACATAGAAGTGATAAGATTGTACAATGAAGATTGTATCATTAATGGGCACCTTTAGGTAGTCCCTCATATTACATAGAAGTGGTAAGATTGTACAATGAACATTGTATCATTAATGGGCACCTTTAGGTAGTCCCTCATATTACATAGAAGTGGTAAGATTGTACAATGATGATTGTATCATAATTGGGCGCCTTATTGGGGAGACACATGTGCACACAGTGCAGTCTTGCCCACCTTTCAGGATGAGGTTGTCAATGTCCTTGTCGATTCCCATAATGTAGCATTTCCTCCACAGCCCGGAGTAGGTAGAGAAGAGGGGGCGCCCGCAGTCAGACTCCAGCACCCCCAGTCCCAGCAGAGACCTCCAGTTTTCCAGCAGGTCCTCCGGCTCCCTGACCCCACCAGCCGGGGCCGGAGACAGGAGACCCATCCTGCGGTTCTTAGAAGAGTCCCCACGGAAGGGCAGCTGGTAAAGAGGCATCAGCCTATTCTTTTGGTCTGTAGGGTCCGAGTTGCCCTGGCTCTCGCAGATCTCCTTGTGTTTCCTTGTGTCCGTCTCATACCAGTGATCTGTAAATATAGCTATTACCAGCAGAATCAAGGATAGAAGGCTCAGAGCCAGGCTGACAGTAGTGACCAAGCCCCGTGTCTCCATGGCTCTTTGTGCAGCATCACACCAAGGCGACACTGGCTGGCATGATGCTGCTTGGATTCAGGCAATGCACTCCCCTCCTCTCACTCCTGCTTGTGCCTTTCCAACCATTAAGCCACCCCTTCTGGGATCTGCAGCCTCCACGACAAGCTAGACACTTCCTTTCCATATCCTAAACAAGAATGTCATCTTCCCTGTGTCTGCAGGCTGTCTTCACTCACAAACTGAGCAGCAGCCGAGAGATGCTGTGATGCTGTGCTACACCTGCAGACAACTCAGCCTATTGTGTATCCTGCAAGATCACCGCCTGCCGGGAACAGTCTGCATGCAGCAGCTTTCTCACCAGCTTATGCACTCTGTTCCCTCCTATAGTGCTATCTTCACTCAGTGCTGTGCTACAGGGTTATCTTTCCTCTCTTACTTGCCCCACCTTCCTCTCTTTTTCTTTCTACCCTCCCTTTCCTCTCTCTCCTTCTTTACCTCCCTCCCTCTTGTTTCTTTTTCTCTTGTACCTGTCTTACCTCCCCTCACTTTCCAATCGCTACCTCACCTCACCACTCCCTTCTACTCCTGCACCCTGCCTCTCTCTAAAGTCTATTTCTCTATTTGGCTTCTTTCCCTTTTCCTTCTCTGTTCTATCTTGTCGCTCTAGCTTTGTACCTACTAGTTTCATTCTCCATCCTCTCTGTCTCCTACTTGACTCTCTCACATACATATTTTCGAACATGTCTGATCGATCACATTTCGGTCAATTATGACCTAAAATCAATGAAACCTATCATTCTGAAATGTCAGAACATTTTTGTCCACTGGGACGGGGCAGTAGCAGTGGCTGATCTACAGGCAATAGCGTTGCAATGCATACAAATAAATGGACTTTTGCACAATGTTCTCATTTTTCGAGTTAACCTGTATTTGGTTTTAAAATGCTGTTTGTGGTCAGAATTGATCCTTCTGATGAAACTTCAGTTGGAGAAGGATCAACATCAGGTAGCAATCTACAAGTGGATAGCTACCTTGAAGGGACCCTGAAGCAAGAGGTCTAAGGAGGCTGCCATATTTATTTCCTTTTAAACAACCATTTGCGATTTTTCAGTGAATTTTTTCAACGAAAATTTACATTTTGGTGCACAGTAGAGCCTGAGAGGAATCTTGTTAAAGCAAAATGTTTGTCAACCGTGCACCCGGCGGCGCCCACCGCCACCCCAGACACCCCTTCACTGCCAGATGCGATAAATATCATCCTGTACACAATGTCAACTGTTTTGTATTCCAGTAGTGCCAACAATTTTCCTCATCTTTGAGTAATTGAAAATTCACATTTGTGTGGAAACCAATGATTGTGAATGGGCTAGTTTCCCTTTCATGCAAATTGTCACATGCAATTGTATGCGTAAAAAAACTGTCAGCCTGTTCAATATTTTTACATTCCGTATCTGATTTTTTGTATACAATGCAAAAACTTGCATCCCAATACAGATTTTCACGACTGTTTTCTCACCGTAGAAAGATACTTTCATGTTGTTACTAGGTAGAACATGAAAATTATAAAATTATCAATGGGCACCAACGGATATTAAATAGTGACCGCTGTACAGAGAGAACAATGTACAGTTCAAAGTCATATTAATCAGTGCAGATCTTAAGTATCAATCCAACAGGTTCTCCACCTTGCATAATTTGCAGGCTTTAAACGTCTTGTGACAACCATCACCAATCAAGGTTTACCTTTATCGTTTCTTACCTGCTGTTGGCCAGCACACACATGCAAACTTATACCGGGATACCCATATTCTGGACCCGTATGTAAGTGCTTTTTATTCTTTATTTGTTTTATCCATTTGTTATATTTTAAAATAAACAGTGAGCACTTAGAGTTGTTGTTTGCTTATATTTTCCACGTTCATATAACTTTCCACGACACTATAACTTTTCTGAATGAGGCATTGAAGCACTTCTGGACCCTGGATGGTTGTTCCAATTCTTTGAATTACTACCACTAGACACCCAACCTATTGTGGGTTGTGTGCGTTTGGTAAGCCTCCTTTCTTTTCTTTACCTTGATCGGTGATGGCGGGCACAAGAAGTTTAAAGAATGAGAATTATTCACGGTGGAGAATCTGTTGTATTGATACAATTAAGATCTGCGCTGATTAATATATACTAAGAACATGTAAATTAGGGGCATTGCGAAAAAATCACACGCTATAATTCACATATGTAAAATGCCATATTTTTTTTTTCATTTTCCAAAAAATTGCATGACAACAGAACTATCCAACCATACCGGTTTCATGTCCGTAGGACGTTGTACAGAGGCTGGGTGATGCTGTTGTCTAGCAAAAAATAATTGCTATTATGTTCAAAACAAAAGTAGTACAAATCTTAGTTTTTGCAGAACAAACGGGCACAAACGTAGCACTAACCAAACATGATGGAATTTTTATTTGTGCCGATTGTAGGGGGGCAGCTTTAAAGAGCTCTTTTGCCCCTTCCTCTCCCCCCCCCCCCCCCCCCTGTATGGCAGCTCCTACATTTCTCCCACCGCTGTATCTCCCTAAATGGCTGCTCCTATACCTCTCCCACCTCCTCCCTACTTGTATGGCTGTTCCTACACCTCTCCCACTCCCTCTTCCCCTGTACGGCTGCTACATTTCTTCCACCCCTTTATCTCCCTAAATGACTGCTCCTACACCTATCCCACCTCTTCCCTGCCTATATGGCCACTCCTACATCTCTCCCAGTCCCTCTCTACCCATGTATAGCTCCACCTACATGTCTCTCAACCCTGTCTCTCCTTGAATGGTTGCTCCTACACCGACCCCCCCCCCCCACCTCCTCACTCACTGTTTGGCTGCTCCTACATCTCTCCCTACTCTCCTCATCTCTCCTCCTGTATGGCTGCTCCTACGTCTCTCCCTCCTCCTCTCTCCCCCTGTATAGCTGCTCCTGCACCTCTCCCACTCCCTCTCTTCCTTTGTATAAGTCCTCATTACCACGTCCACTTCGTCTCTCTGTATGAATCCTCATACACCACCCCTACCCTCTCTCTCTCCCTGTATGAGTCCACATACACCTTTCACACCCTGCCTTACACACATGGGCGTCCCTACATAGGGAAAAATGGGGCATGCGCACTTCCCTGGCTAGCTGCTCCCCCCCCCCCACCCCCAGCCACCAGAAACCGGAAGTAGCCGGGCCGCCCGCCCTGGGGTGGCAGTGGGGAGAGAAGAGTAGCGGCGGGCACAGCGGCGGGGAACGGGTGGACGTCTCCTCCCCCTTCCCTCACCTTGGGGCTCCCCCTCTCTCTCGCTCCCCCCTTTAGAATTCAGTGATTCGGGCGGCAGCGGCGAGACACTTACTCTATTCTCCTGTCCCGGAGCGAGTGAGCTCTCTGTATCTGTGCGCTGCTGCGCTGGTCTGGACTAGACCAGAGCAGCGGTGCACAGATACAGAGAGCTCACTCGCGCCGAGACAGGAGAATAGAGTAAGTGTCCCACTGCTGCCTCCGCATCACTGAATTCTAAAGGGGGGAGCGAGAGAGAGGGGGAGCCCCAAGGTGAGGGAATGGGGGAGATGCCCCCCCTTCCCCACCGCTGTGGGCACGCTCCTTTTTCTCTCTCCGCTGCCACTGGGGACACCTATAGATCTGGCTATCTAAACTGGGGACACCTATAGACCTGGCTATCTATACTGGGGGGCACCTGTCACTACCTGAACTGGGGGGCACCTGTAACTACCTGAACTGGGGGGGGGGTCACCTGTCACTACCGGAACTGGGGGGCTTCTGTCACTACCTAAACTGAGGGGCCCTGTCACTACCTAAACTACATACACTGGGGGGGGGGGGGTGTCACTGTCACTTCCTGAACTGGGGGGCACCTGTCACTCCATGCACTGGGGGGCTCTTGTCATGCCTAAACTGGGGGTACCTGTCACTATCTGAACTGGTGGGCTTCTGTCACTGCCTGAACTGGGGGGCACCTGTCACTACCTAAACTGGGGCTCCGGTCACTACATACACTGGGGGGTCCCTGTCACTATCTGAACTGAGGGGCACCTGTCACTACATACACGGGGGGGCTCCTGTCACTACCTAAACTGTGAGGTGCCTGTCACTGGGGGGCTCCTGTCAATAAATGAACTGGGGGCTCCTGTCACTACCTGAACTGGGGGGCTCCTGTCACTACCTGAACTGGGGGGCTCCTGTCGCTACCTAAACTGGGGGGCCCTGTCACTACCTAAACCATCCTGGCCAGCCAGTCCAGCATCACCACCAGCCAACCAGCCCAGAATCACTGTCAAAAAGGCCACAGCATCACCACCAGTCAGGCCAGCCACAGCATCACTGCCAGCCCGGCCAAAGCATCATCGCCAGCCCGGCCACAGCGTCACCACCAGCCCAGCCACAGCTTCACCACCAGCCAGGCCACAGCATCACTGCCAGGCCTTTCAGCACACACAACAACCCCCATCCAGCCAAAAACAGTATTGCCAGGCCAGCCAGGCAGAGCAGCCAGTAGAGGAGAATTCAGAAGCCAGGTGAGAGGTCTACCATATTAAAGAGAGTCTGAAGCGAGAATAAATCTCGCTTCAGACCTCATAGATAGCAGGGGCATGTGTGCCCCTGCTAAAACGCCGCTATCCCACGGCTTAACGGGGGTCCCTTCACCCCCAAATCCCCTCGGTGCAGCGGGGGAGCGCTTCCTGGTTGGGGCAGGGCTAACCACCGCAGCCCTGCCCCACGCGCGTCTGTCAGCGCATATCTCCGCCTCTCCCCCGCCCCTCTAAGTCTTCCTTCACTGAGAGGGGCGGGGGAGAGGCGGCGATGTGCTGCTGATAGACGCGACTGGAGGCAGGGCTGCAGCTGTTAGCCCTGCCTCCAGGAGCGACCAAGTCTGCGACCAAGTGTTGCAGTGGGGGGTTTGGGGGTGAAGGGACCCCCGTTTAGCGGCACGATAGCGGCGGTTTAGCAGAGGCACACATGCCCCTGCTAACTATGATCTCTGAAGCGAGATTTATTCTCGCTTCAGAGTCTCTTTAAGGGGGCATTCTGCCTATTTATGTGAAATGCTGTCTATTTATGTGCCTCATGACTGCTGAATTTGTCTTGTTGAGGGCCTCATGGTTACTAAATTTGTCTTGTTGGGGGCCTCATGGTTACTGAATTTTGCTTGTTGGGGCCCTTATGATTGCTGAATTTGTCTTGTTGGGGGCCTCATGATTCGCTAGGGGCCTCAAGGTTGCTGAATTTGTATTGTTGAGGGCCACATGATTGCTGAATTTGTCTTGTTGGGGGCCTCATGATTGCTGAATTTGTCTTGTTGGGGGTCACATGATTGCTGAATTTGTCTTGTTGGGGGCCTCATGATTGCTGAATTTGTCTTGTTGGGGGCCTCATGATTGCTGAATTTGTCTTTTTGGGGGCCTCATGGTTGCTGAATGTGTCTTGTTGGGGGCCTCATGATTGCTGAATGTGTCCTGTTGGGGGCCTCATGATTGCTGAATTTGTCTTGATGGGAGGCCTCATGATTGCTGAATTTGTTGGGGATTACATGATTGCTAACTGCGAGGCTATGGAAAAAGCTGAATCATCATCATATGAGACAATAGCATTAAACCTACTTTTTTAGCTTTTTAAAACAGAAAATAAAACTGTGAGGTTCTAAAAAAAAATGAATACATTTTTCAGAAGTAGGATGGATAAAATTGTTTATCTTCACAGTTTATTTTCAACCTGGATTTTCCATAATGTTCATGTATGAGTTAAAACGTTTGTATTTAGTTTAAATTGCTGTTGGCACTTTGCGATAGATAAGTGACTTTTGGGTTGCAGTTTGGGCACTCGGCCTCCAAAAGGTTCGCCACCACTGTCCTAATCTAATGTCACACCATTGCTAAGTTGCTAGTCAATCCTTTGAAGCTCCCACACTGTCCTGCTCTAGTGCTGTTTCCTCTTTTTCATGACTCCCCCACCCACTAATCTATTTATTTTATCCCTCTCTCTCTCACCTTCCTCCTTCCCTCCAGCTCCTGCTTTCCCAGGCCCAGCATCCCCTCTTCTTCCTCTTTTTTTCTCCCTTTCTCTTCTTTCCTCCTCTTTCCCCTCCTGTTTTGCTCCCTTGCATATCACTAAATCAGGGAGTAGGTGGATATTTATACCTGCTAAGTGAATGAATAATGCACAGTCTAATCAATCACAATAATGATCTACTCCCCACAGTACGTGCCCTTCCCACATCCAGTTAAGGTATGACAAGGTCACACAGACCAATAATTTGTATTACATCAATTTACAGAACATAAAATGCTAAGCATCAACTCTGTGGCATCACTCTTCCCCAGATCTCAGAGACGTGTAACAGGATATCAGTAGTACTTGAGGCTTTTCTGAAATGACTAGGGGGAAGTGTGATGTTTAGTATTATCTTATTTTCATTACCCAATCGCTTTACAAATATTAATTGTTAATCCAAGTTCTGGTTATGAAGTTTGTGATTGTGACATCATTGTGATGTAAAGTGATGTATGCGAGCAGCTCGCTTGCATAAGTGAACTGCTTGCCACGACATCTATGGGCAGCCTAGCCCTGTACTACTTCAGGGTCGCAATGTTCCGCAGTAGTATGAATGCCCTGGCCTGGACGCTTTCATTAGTACGCATGCCCTGGTGCGGCGAGGCGTGTCCTTGATTGCGCGCCTATGGTTGGACATGCTTTGCGTATGAGCATGACATCACAAAGCGTGCCTAGTCAGGTGCCCAATCAAGGTGCACACCGTCGGGCCAGGACATGCGTACTAATGAACGCTTCTGGGTCAAGGCATGCGTACTACCGCGGGACTGTGCGACCCGGAAATAGTACAGGGCCAGGCTGCCCATAGATGTTCCCCAGCGAGCAGTTTGCCACCATCTCTAGTGATGTATGGATGATTATGTGACTGTGAGAGAATCTGAAAAAAAAGAGCCCCTGGGGGGTACTTTCCTCAGGAGGGGGACGCCTCTGGGGAAGAAGGAAATTTGGACACCTGCAGCAAGTGGACTAATTAGGCGTCACCATAGGAGTCAGTGCCTTTTATCAGTAATTGGGTGCTGGAGCAGAAGTTTGGGTGCCAGGTAAATAGCTGGTACAGCACCCACTATATATTGGGCACTGTGGGCAACAAAATGTTCATATTTTTAGGCGCATATAGTGGCGCCCGAGACTTTACATTCACCGCTGCAAGGAGAAACAGGCCCTTAGGTAGCGAGTGTGCAGGGGGTTTAGCAGGTAGAGTGTGTGTGTATTTTAAGGGTTAGGCATTAGGCAGGTATTTTGTGGGGGGGGGGTTAAGGGTTAGGCGTTAGGTAGCTAGTTTGTGTAGTGGGGGTGTTTAACCACTTAAAGGAATACTGTACGGGGTCAAAGGAAAATGAGTTGAACGTACTCGGGGCTTCTAATGGTCCCCCACAGACATCCTAGCCACTCACCGATGCTCCAGACCATACTGGGCCTGTGCAGTACGCTCCTGGTGACATCAGTGGGAGAGAGGACACGGCAACGCAGGCGCAGTGGCTTTCAGACTTTAAAGTCTGAAATTCCAGAAGTGAACCGGAGGCGGGGCCGGAGCATCGGCGAGTGGCTGCGCGGGCACAGGATGTCAGCGGGGGACCATTAGAAGCCCCAGGTAAGTTCAACTCATTTTCCCCCAACCCCCCTACAGTATTCCTTTAATAACAACTAGACGTTTATAAACATCCAGTGTATTTGTGGAGAGTGCACCATCAGTTTGTTACTAAATGAGGCACACGTGGTATAATTTTTAACCGAGACGAGTTGTAGAATACGTTTTGGTGTGTCTTAAAGCTTGGACACACAACACATAAAAAATAGGCATGGACAAACTCAATCCAACATAAAAAATTAATTTTCTAAATGATGATCAATTTGGGAAAGCTTTAGCAAAACTACAAGAGATGTATGTATTCTTTTTAGTCACAAACTGAAGCAAAGGCAATTATATTTTTGCATATGTTGTGCCAAAATAAAAGACTTGTAAAATGAAAACAAAGTGACAGAATTATTATTATTATTATTATTTATTTATAAAGCGCCAACATATTCCATGGCGCTGTACAATGTAAGAAAACAAACAAGGGATACATAATGATAGACAATGATATTATATATCAAATATGAACACTGATACAAAATACAGAACTACTGATTACAATTGCAAATTTAACATGATGACTAAAATGTATAAATGTCTAACAGAGTGCAAGCAATTAAATTAATAAAATTCCATGACACAAAAGGGTGAGAGCCCTGCCCTTGTGAGCTTACAATCTAAAGGAATGGGGTGGAAACAAGAGGTGGGGGAAGTATACAGTATATGTACAGGCAGTGCGTAATTAGGTTATTTAGTGGGTGCATGGCCTAAGCTAGAGAATATGCTTGTAGGAAAAGGAGAGTTTTGAGGGAGTGTTTACAAATTTCAAAGGTGGGAGAGTGGCGGATGTGTTGTGGAAGGGAATTCCAGAGGAGGGGTGAGGCACGTGAGAAGTCTTGTACACGTGAATGTGAGGAGGTAATTGTAGAAGAGGATAAAAGAAGCTCGTGTGCAGATCTGAGATTGCGGTTGGGTTGGTATCTGGAGACTAGTGAGGAGATGTACAGGGGAGAGAGATTGTGGAGAGCTTTGTAGGTTATGGTTAAGAGTTTGAACTGAATCCTCTCGTTAATTGGTAGCCAGTGAAGAGCTTGACAGTGAGGAGCAGCAGAGGAAGAGTGAGAGGAGATATGAATAAGTCGAGCAGCAGAGTTCAGTACAGAATTGAGCGGTGCTAGTCGGTTAGTTCAGCAAGCAATATATTGCAATAGTCCAATTGAGATATAATAAGAGCATGTACTAACATTTTGGTTGTGTCATGGTAGAGAAAAGGTCGGATACGCGGTATGTTTTTGAGTTGGAGATGACAGGAGCTGGTTAGGGAGTTAATGTGAAGAATAAATAAGAGAGAAGAATCAAATATACAGAATATGAAAGAAAATGCATATATTGTTACCTTAGAAACTTGGCTTTGTAAATATGTATGCCATGAGGGTATATTACTATTATTTTTGCAAATAAGGTCGTATAATCATCAATAGTGTAATTTCAATAATTTGTCCTGAAAAAAAACAATATCTAGATCATTTAGGTGTGATTAGTAGTAATAAAGTTATTGGCGAATAAATGGGGGAAAAGCATTTGGTCCTGAAGTAGGTAAGGGCTAGGTGTCGGGGGGGGGGGGGAGGGGGAGAGTTCTGTTTGAGAGTAGGGGTAAGTTGGCCATAGTAAATTATCGGTTTTTAACCACTTAAGCCTATCTGAATGAATATGTTCGTCCAGATAGTCTGTGCTGGTGCAGCTGAATGAGGCACGCAATCGCGCGTGCTCCCAACGCCTGCCGTTAGCCCCCCAATCAATGAATGGGAATATAGTTCTCATTCACCAATTCCCCCGGAGAAAAAACGACTGCCTCTTACCAGAGGCCGCAGTCTTTCTGCTTAAACAACAGTTCCCCGTCCTCATTCTAGTTCCTGGAAGTGTGATTGTAACGATTGTGGAATTCTCTCCGTGATCAGCGCACAAGACGTGCGCTGACACTGCGGAAATCCTCCACAAGCGTATAATTTGAGGGAACCCAGCAAAAGGTGCAATGCACCTGTAGAGGGAAATTCCTGTCGGCAGGTGGAGCTGTGGAGTGCAGAGGAACAGCTCCTCTGCCCATCCACACACGCCAGACAGGAATTGCACGAAGGGAAGAAACGCAGGGCAAGATAGCCCTGAAAGAGAGAGATCAAAGTGACAGAGGGTATGTGTGTCCACCAATCTAGTCGCCACCATGCGACGATGAACACACAACCATGAAGAACAGGTGAGAAGGCAATCGCCAGAGATGGAGATTGCTAACAGTGACACAAGACTGAATAAGCACAGATGAGGAATGTATGTATGTCCACCAATCTAGCCGCCACCCTGCGACGGCGGACACACAACAAAGGAAACCGAGTGAGAACGCAATCGCCTTAGAAGCGATTGCGAATGAGATTGAGCAAAGGGACAGATTGTATGTGTGTGCACCAAACTAGTCGCCAACCCGCAACGATGCATACACAACAGCAGATATGAAGTAGGAACGCAATCGCGGAAGAGGCGATTGCCAGAGGTGACACAAGGTTACAGCAAGGCAGAGCACGAGAGTAGCAAAGGCACAGCAAATATACAATGAGAAGATAAGGAAAATAACAAACGCTATCTAAACGCGAACATCGCACTCATTTGCAACAGTGCACGTGTTTATGCGCGGTCTCCGCATGTTAAGCACAACAGAGACAAGCACGCCTAACTAACCACCGACAGACAAACATGAAACAGAGGACGCGAGCGCTTGCTTAACGGTTACCTCACCGAGCCTTCAGCAAGCGTTCGTAGCAGACAAGACAGATACACGAAAACAGGAATAAGTGAGAGATAACAGCAAGAGAGATGGAGATCAGACGGATCCACAGCACTAGCGCTAGGCGAGTGCGATCCAGGCAAGACAGATTAGATGAGATAGTTGGTAGCAACCGCTGCTCCAGCTATACTCCAAGAACACAGATCAGAACGACTTCCTGTCGACCACCGCTGGGACAGAACAATCGCAACAGACAAACAAAACAGATATGCAATCCTAACTGCACTAGGGAATCTGCCTAGTGCAGTCCCAGGAATTACTCTAAGCTAATCTTTAAACAATGAGCAAGGCTGACACTCCAGGAGTGTTTCACAGGACTAACCCTTATGACCAGCCCAGATCTGTGATATCACATGGTATATATGGAGCAAGCCTACAAAGGATGTGGCTAGGCAATCTGCATGACAAACGTATGCAAATTCCTCAGCAGCAAGCTGCAAAACTGACAAAACGTCTCTCTTCCACAGACCTGCAGAATGCAGACCTGAACAGTGGTCAAAAAGCTGCCTGCCTGCGCAGGCAGCCGAGTGGATCCTCACAGTGATTGTTTGTTTCCAGGACTTTTTGACTGTGGCCATCTTGTGGCCAAATAGTAAAACTATACCTACATACATTTTTTAATAAATAAATACATTATATTACATTTAAAATTAGCTGTTTACTTCCCACACCAAAAATTCCCCAAATAAAATTTTCAATTAAATTAAATTAAAAACATTACAATAAAAAAAATAGTTACCTAAGGGTCTGAACTTTTTAAATATGCATGTCAAGAGAGTACGTTAATATTTAATTATAGGCTTGTAAATAGTGATGGACGCAAATTGAAAAAAATGCACCTTTATTTCCAAATAAAATATCGGCGCCATAAATTGTGATAGGGACATAATTTAAATGGTGTAATAACCAGCACAAATGGGCAAATAAAATACATGGGTTTTAATTATGGTAGCATATATTAATTGCAAACTATGATGGCCAAAAACTGACAAATAATGTATTTATTCAATTTCTTTCTCAATCTTCCTGTTAAAATGGATTTAGAATAAAATAATTCTTAGCAAAATGTACCACCCAAAGAAAGCCTAAATGGTGGCGGAAAAAACAAGATATAGATCATTTCAGTGTGATAAGTAGTGATAAAGATATTGGCGAAAAAAACGGACCAGCTACACAGAGACAGCACACGCAGGGACACAGGGGTTTTATTATAGAGGATATTGGTATTTAGACAAAGACAAGACAAATAACATTTATATCGCGCTTTTCTCCTGGCGGACTCAAAGCGCCAGAGCTGCAGCCACTAGGACGCGCTCTAAAGGCAGTAGCAGTGTTAGCGAGACTTGCCTAAGGTCTCCTACTGAATAGGTGCTGGCTTACTGAACAGGCAGAGCCGAGATTCGAACCCTGGTCTCCTGTGCCAGAGGCAGAGCCCTTAACCATTACACCATCCAGCCATACCAATAATTTACTAACTGCATTACTGGGCACTCAAATTTCCTTTTGGACGGATGGGGCCTCTGGATCCTAAAGAGACTTCCCCCGTCCTGCTTAGCTATCTGGATCCAGTGCTGGCTCCCCTGGATACAGAGCAGTAATAAAATTTTCAATTGCCACTGCACACATGCACAGTAGTGACTCAGCTCGGGCTGCGGCGGATATAGCCGTGCCTGATCGAGTCCACTCTACTGCGCAGGCGGATATAGCTAACGCATGCACAGTAGAGCAGACCCGGTTGGGCTTGTGGATAGCCACTACCGCGCATGTGCTCAGCCCGACAAGCAACCAACAAGAAGATCTTTGAGGGTCCTAGTGCTGGATTCCCTCTAGTGAGGAGGAAGGGGAGGCCTCTTTAGGATGCAGAAGCGTCCCCCTCCCGAGGTAAGTACCCCTCAGGGGCTCTTTTTTTTTTTTTTTTTTTTTTACAGATTCCCTTTAAAATAAATCTAGACTTTATTTCTATGTAAGCTGTCATTTGCAGTGAGGTTTTGACTCTGACAATGAGCCCGGTTGTATCAATATCAGCATAACAGACATATCTGAAGTGTCATGTGCTGTATATACAGGAAGTATTTATTCAAGAGAGGTTTTTAGGCAATCATTTATCAATCCCCCTCCTGTTCATACCAGCTACAGCTATTTGGTAGGCGGAAGCAAACAGACTGTTTAAGTGAGGCTGCATGACAGAAATATAGGAGCTGCTATTTATGACTTGTTAAAACAAACCTGAGTCTACTAAAATAAAATAAAAAAGGAAGGCGTTAAGTGGGTGTTGCAGCTAAAACCTATAGGGCTCTTTTCCACTTTCCACGGATTCCAAACGCTTTTGGAACACAAATTGTTAGGTAATCACAAATCTAATGGAAACCGCATGGGCATTGTGATGATTTGCTCAGCTGCCTGTGCAGGCAGGCAGCCCTTTGACCATTGTGTAGGTTTACATGCTGCAGGACTCTGGAAAGAAGAGCTTCTGTCAGTTTTGCAGCTTGTGCTTGCAGAGGAATTTGCATACGTTGTCATGCAAATTGCCTGGCCACATTCATTGGAGGCGTGTACTAGAAGTACTATGTCTTTCCCACAATGCTTCGCTGGTCATAAGGATTTCGTCCTATGTAACACTCCTGGTGGGGTGTCAGCCTTGCTCTCTGTTTGAACATCAGCTTAGAGTAATTCCTGAATCTGCGCTAGGCAGATTTCCCTAGTGCAGTTAGGATTGTATTATCTGTATTGCCTGTTCTGTCTTGTCTTGCCTGTTGCCATTGTCCTGTCCCAATGGTGGTCGACAGGAAATGGTTCTGATCTCTGTTCTTGGAGTATAGCTGGTGCAGCGGTTGCTACCAGCTATCTCTTCTGTTCTGTCTCCTGGGATCGCGCTAGCTACTTTTCGCTAGCGCTGGGGATCCTTCTGTTCTGTCTCCTGGGATCGTGCTAGCTACTTTTCGCTAGCGCTGGGGATCCTTCTGTTCTGTCTTCTGGGATCGCGCTGGCCACTTTTCGCTAGCGCTGGGGATCCTTCTGTTCTGCTACTCTGTACCTGGATCGCGCTAGCCACTTTTCGCTAGTGCTGTGGATCCTATCTCTCGCTTGTCCCTGTTTTTGTGTGTCTGTCTTGTCTGCTACGCTTGCTGGAGGCTCGGTGAGGTAACCGTTAAGCAAGCGCTCGCGTCCTCTGTTTCATGTTTGTCTGTTAATGGTTAGTTAGGCGTGCTTGTCTCTATTGTGCTTATCACGTGGAGACCACACATAACCGCGTGCACTGTTGCGAATGAGTGCGGTGTTTGCGGTTAGCTAGCGTTTGTTATTTTCCGTATCTCCTCATTGTTTTATTTGCTGTGCCTTTGCTACCCTCGTATTCTATTCTGATCTGCCTTGTGTCACGTCTGGCGATCGCACCTCCCGCGATCGCGTTCCTATTTCATATCTGCTGTTGTGTGTGCGCGGTCGCGGGGTGGCAACTGGATTGGCGCACACACATACAACCTGTCCCTTTGCTCATTTTCATTTGCAATCGCCTCTCTTGCGATTGCGTTCTGCGCTTCGTACAATTCCTGTCTGGCATTTGTGGAGGTACAGAGGATTGGTTCCTCTGCACTCCCCAGCGCCATCTGCCGACAGGAATTTCCCTCTACAGGTGCGTAGCACCTTTTGCTGGGTGCCTGCAATTACACGCTTGTGGAGGATTTCCGCCGTGTCAGCGCACGCGTTGTGCGCTGATCACGGAGAAAGTTCCACAATCGTTACAGGCATGTTTCCATTAACGCAATGACTTTGTGGTGCAACTTTTCTCGTTGTGCTAGCTGCATTTTTTGTGCACTTTAGCTCCTATATAAAGTATAGAGTGCAGGAGATTTTGCAATTCAGCAATTCAAAATACTTTTCCACCCATATTTTCCTCCCACCAGAAATCGAAAAACCTAATCGCTCCGTACACCTAATGGATTGGGCAAAAATTACAGTGGAATTGCTGTTGTGGAGGTGCGATTGAAATACATCGCGATCACATTTCTCTGGAAAAAAAACCTGCTGCAACTGTCACTTGCTAAAAACAGTTGTCCCCCACTGTCACCAGGCCTGACTGTAATATGTATATCATGCACCCATCCTCCATGTGCTTCCTGGCTGTGCTAGCATCACACTGGAGGCTTACTGCCCACCAATAAGAATGCTGAATGCAGCAGGGGACATGGTCCTGGCTAAAGTGACAGCAGCATCTGGCACCTTATGGTGCTGGCTGCATCATCCACCGATCGCTTCTTTAACCTGTTAACAGCCCAGCATGCATTATCTTGAGTGAGATAATGCATGCCGGGGCATCCTCGGCAGGCAGATTTCTTTTAGCTGCGTAATACAGCTATGGAGAGCTGCACAGGGAGAGTTTTTAAATGTACCTGTTCTGGGTGGCTGGATCGGCTTCTCCTCTTGATCCACCTGCAGCAATACACTCCCGACATCCTCTTCTGAGTTCCAATCACGTTATTACATCGGACCGTGGCTCAGAGAATAGCGTCAGCATTGCAGGGCCACCTGGTGGTGGAAGAATTGTGATGGAAGAGTCTCTCTGCGACACTGTACATAGCCTGCATAGCAACAGTATGGCATATTGTAGATTTAAAATAGCAAGAGTATGGCATATTGTAGATTTAAAATCCTATCTCCCAATGCCTTACTGAACAGGTAGGGAGGCTGGCATCTTTTTATACATCCTTTCCATAGAGTATTTTTGTAAAGAATAAAGAACATACTGAGAATCCCCCATGAGGAGATAGACTAGTCCAAAACTTCTGTCAGATATTTACTGCCTGCTGTAAGTGACAGCACCTTGGGAGAAAAGTAATGTATAGTACATTTTACTCTGGGAGAACTGTACTTATGTAGGTATGTACACAATTTGTACACGATTTTACACATTTTTGGGATAGTGGTACTTTAACCGTTTCTGCCGCCCGGACGTGAAGCTCACGTCCGGGCGGCTGCTCTGCTGCGGTGCCGCGCTCCCGCGTGCGATCGTGGGCGCGCCCCCGTGGTGTCCCCCGGTAGCCCTGGGATCAGTGAACGGGAACATGGTTCCCGATCACCGATCTGTGTCCCCCACAGAAAAACCGAAGCGCTCTTACAAGGGGCTTCAGTTTTTCTGCCCGGAAAAATTTCCGCATCCCCCTTGTACTTCTGCTTAGCGAGAAGTACAAGGAGGGAAAACAAAAATGAAGGTGGCCATCTTGTGGCCAAATAGTAGAACTACATCTACATATTTTTTACATTACAATTTACACATATAACAACATTAAAATTAACTGTTTATGTCCCACACCTAAATATTAGCCAAATAAAATTTTTAATGGAAAAAAAAAATACAATAAAAAAGAAAAGAAAAAAAAAGACATAAATAGTTACCTAAGGGTCTGAACTTTTTAAATACAGTATACATTTGAAGGGGGTATACTACAAACATTTTTTTTAATTATAAGCTTGTAAATAGTGATGGACGCAATCTGGAAACAATGCACCTTTATTTCCGAATAAAATATTGGCGCCATACATTGTGATAGGGACAAAATTTAAATGGTACTATAACCGAGAAACGGGCAAATAAAATACATAGGTTTTAGTTATGGTAGCGTGGATTATTTTAAAGCTATATAGGCCGAAAACTGAGAAATAATATTTTTTTCCATTTTTTTCTTATTAATCCTGTTAAAATGCATTTATAAAAAAATAATTCTTAGCAAAATGTACCCCCCAAAAAAAACCTAATTAGTGGCGGAAAAAACAAGATATAGATCAATAAATTGTGATAAGTAGTGATAAAGTTATTAGCGAATGAATGGGAGGTGAAAATTGCTCTAATGCATAAGGTGAAAAATCCCCGCGGGCTGAAATGGTTAAATAGGCAGGCCCCACCTGCTAAATAATCAGGCTAATGGAAAACTGCTGCCGGGACATACTAGTCCATCAAGCTCCAGGATCTGCCTACAGGCAAGCAAAAGAATTGTAGCACTTTGTCCATAGGCTGGAAAGCTATGTGCAGGTGGGTAGCAAACGTTACACTACAGTCTATACACACACTGCCACCAGCAGTCAAAACGTGGAACTGTTCCTGATCAGTTCATTATGTAATTTATTGGAACAGAGGGGACATTCTGGCTGTAGTACTGCTCTAAAACACACCTGATGCCTGCTCTCCATCATTTGATCTCATCTTTCTGATTTTCTACATACCTAATTGCATGGCAGAAATGGTACAAGATCAGACAGCATGGAGAGAGCTAACCCATAGAATCACCAAGAGTCAGATACAACTGAATGGATAACACACTAGGTTACTAACACCCCCCCCCCCCCCCAACCCTGGGATCACTGTGCCCATACAGTTAACTGTTTCCAGGCTCCAGCACTGTACAATGTACAGGATAGGGTCTGTAGAGACTCTCCATGTCAGCCTGAGTCTATGCAGGCGGTAAGTGAACCAAGGGTCTTATTTATTTACCATAAACACCTCACAATCCTTGCAAAATTCCTTGTAATTAATGTATCTGGATAACACTTGTATTTGAAAAAAAGTTCCTCTACCTCCTTCTGAGTGTATATTCTAACATTGTCAGTTGTCTACAGGAATAGAGTCTGAAGAAGTCTTGCAAGCTGAAAGCTTACTGTTTTATATTAGCTAATAAACTAGCTTGTAAGGGACTTACCTCCGGGATCCAGCGATGCGGCTGTCTCTGTCAAGAGCGGGTCGCGTCCTGGCACTTCCGCATCTGCGCATGCAGCCCCTAGCAATGCTGGCTTCTCTCCCGACGGGGCTGCGTTCGTCACTCCTCACTGTGGGTGTTCCAGAGCTGGTGCAGGACGGACATTTGGAGCAAATGTTTGTCCTATTCATTTGGAAAATGGATGACTTAGGCCTCAACTCACTAAGCTTATCTCCTGTCTTTAACCACTTTACCACCACGGGTCTACGCTCCTTTTATCATCCTTTCCCCACCAGGAGCGTAGATACACGCACCCCCCGCCACTACCGCCGCCGACCACGCTCCCGCTCGCTTGTGCATGCGCTCCTGTGCTCGTGCACGCCGCCGCCCGCTCTTCCGGAGATCAATGAACAGGAGAAACTGTTCCCGTTCGTTGATTTAAGCCCCCCAGCAATGATCGGCTGCTTCTATGAGAAGCTGCGCGATCATTGTGAAAAAAAAAAGTTTCCCAACCTTATAAATTAACACATTAACTCCCACACTCCCCAATTTTTTTTTTTATTTTTTTTTGTAATAAAAAGAAAAAAAGAAATTACAATAATAATAAAAAAAAACATAAATAGTTACCTTAGGGACTGAACTATATAAATATTTATGTCAAGAGGGTATAACACTGTTACTTTATAAACTATGGGCTTGTAATTAGGGATGGACGCAAAACTGAAAAAATACACCTTTATTTCCAAATAAAATATTGGTGCCAAACATTGTGATAGGGACATAATTTAAACGGTGTAATAACCGGGACAAATGGGCAAATACATTTCATGGATTTTAATTACAGTAGCATGCATTATTTAAAAATAATAATGGCCGAAAACTGAAAAATAATGATTTTTTTCCCCACATTTTTTACTATTTTCCCATTAAAACACATTTAGAATAAAATAATTCTTGGAATAATGTCCCATCTGAAGAAAGCCTAATTGGTGGCGAAAAAAACAAGATATAGTTAATTTCATTGCGATAAGTAATGATAAAGTTATAGACGAATGAATGGGAGGAGCATCGAAAGGTGAAAATTGCTCTGGTGCTCCAGGGGTAAAACCCCTCAGTTGTGAAGTGGTTAATAGCGTTTCTAGAGTTATCACCATGGTGATAAGGCATGTAGTATTCAGGAAACATTTTACATCAGGCAAACCTTAAGTTAACTCTTCAATCCTTAAAATAACTCCAGAATTCTAAAGTTAAAGACAGGCTGTTAATTAACTGTGTGTGAAAATAACTACAGAGGAGGTAACTTAACTACAGAGGAGGTAATTTAACTACAGAGGAGGTAACTTATGGAATGAAGAGATAAGATAACTCTCTCACTGTGTTGTGGCAAGTTTTCTCTTGTCTTATTATCTCCAGCATGATCTTAGTGAATCGAGGCCATTGTGTCAGCTGACAGTTATAGTCAGCTGACATATAGGTAGGCTTGCATTTAGTGTCAGCTGATCTGTTAGTCAGCTGACACTCAGGCAGGGCTGCTGTGATTGATTGGTGCTGAGAGTGAGTGACTGGCCACTGATTGGATGCTGTCAGTATTTAAACCTTGCTGTGACAGTTGCATGTTTGTGATAGCTCTAGCTTGCTGGTTGCTGGGTGTTCTGTATTGTGCTGTCTTGTTATATTGGATTACCTGGATTTTGAGCTCTGCCTGTTATTCGACCTCCCTTGTCTGCCGCCTGAACTGACCTCTTGCCTAGATTATCGTTACGATTGTTTGCTGCCTGGTTTGACCTCGGATATGTTTTTGCCTAGCCCTTCTGTACTGCGATATATATGATCACTCATGTATGACCCTAGACTGTTACTGGACTTTGTTAACTCTGAATCCTTGTTTGGCCTGGAAGTTTATTCGCTCACCCTGCATTCAGCTCTAATAGCTTGCACACTACAGGCCTGGGTGTAACCAAAGTCGGGTAGGTGTTGTTTTCTCACCTCCTGTTCAAGCGGGGACGCGCCACATAAGGTTAAGCATGTGGAGTTAGATTGGGGCATTGGAGCTGATTCGTGGGTGGATATTCCTACAGGCCTGACAGAGCTTGTATTTTGCATACAGGAAGCTCTAGTCTCCTGCAATGCTTAGCTACTAAGATAACTATTTATCTCCCTCCTGCCTCTTCCCCCTTCCCTTGCTTGTAGAGTTGTGATACTCAGGCTGGGGGCTGTAATGATTTGTCTGTGCTCTGTCCACACAGGAGCAGCTTGCTAGCAAGCAAGGATCAAAGCATGTCAGCACACTAGCCAAGTACATCTCTAGGCTTTCTTCAATAATAGCATCATCATTTGGACAATCTGCTACGCTCAAAAGTCTCTGAGATCTCTTTGTGATGATTATGTTTTGTTCATATCATTGCTGAACTAGTAAACCTTAATTTAATCACCTGAGTTAGGCAAAAAAAATGTAAAGCTTGCCATACAAACATCGATTTTGATCGTCCAAATAGCCCCGCCAGCCATCCATCATGCCCCCTTCAGGGCCGGATTTACCATAAGGCACTGTAGGCACATGCCTACAGGTGCCTGATGATGGAAAGGCGGCTCACTCCTCTCCCTGAGCGCCTCCTTCCGTATGCAGAGTCCTGATGAGAGTGTAAATGAGAGGTTACTCACCTTGCTCTCTGCATTCCACTAGCTAGCTACTTAACTAGCTACTACTAACTAGCTACTTAATACTGAGGGTCATCTCGATACCTAATACTTGAGGGCATCTCTAGCTACTTAATATTGAGGGTACTTGTAGCTACCTAATATTAAGAGGCATCTGTAGCCACCTACGATGGGCAAGGGAAGTAAGGGAGAAGTGACAGCTGGGACAGCCAGCACACTTGCAGTGCAGTTTGGTGGGGGGGTTGTAGGATCATGGATGGCAAAACCTAAAGTGCCAGAACACCTGTGCATATAGGCTC
This sequence comes from Hyperolius riggenbachi, assembly GCF_040937935.1. Lineage (NCBI taxonomy): Eukaryota > Metazoa > Chordata > Amphibia > Anura > Hyperoliidae > Hyperolius > Hyperolius riggenbachi. The sequence goes on from NC_090649.1 coordinate 389,531,876, forward strand.
CTGTAAGGTAAATCCGAGCCTGGCCCCCTTTGTGACCCCACCCCCACAAAAAAAATTGAAGCTGGAGCCGCCACCGCCTATATGACATTGTTGAATAATACACATTGCCATCCAACCCTGCTGGCCAAACCTGCAGATTGTGCTACCTCTGTTTTATATGGATGGTCATCTTGTGATAATTCTGACAGTGACATTAATAATTATTTCTTTCTCTCAGTTTGCCTGAAATAAAGTGTTTGCACTACAGGGTTACAACAAGGTTAAGAAATGAGTCAGCACTGTTGACATTCACAGATCTTCACTATAAAACTGTACAGTGAAAATAGCCATTATCTGTCCAAAACAGCATGAGACATTCCAACAAAAAGGTTATTTGTGGAGCTGTCTTTGTGAGGGGAGCTCACCCATAGTTCTTGGCTGCAAACTGTTACTGAGTTCAGGGATTCCATAAAGCATACCTCATATACGGGTTTATTCACAGAACATATTTCAGGAATGGCCTCGCCTTACTTATTTAAAGTGACACTGAAGAGAAAATAAACTAATGAGATAGTGAATTGTATGTGTAGTACGGATAATTAACAAAACATCAGTAGCAAAGAAAAGAGTCTCATATTTTTATTTTAAGTCACATAGCTTTTTGTATAACATTGCATCCGTCTGTCATATTTGCAGTTTAGAAACCAGACTCTGTATTTTAAGCTGTAAAACAGAGTAGAAATATTGACCCTTTAAACTTTCCTGCAGTAAAACCTTAAGCTGTCTCTCACAGTTCCTTGGCTGTATAAGCACTTCAGAAAACAGGACTGAGTTTGACCAAGTTGGGCATAATAGCTCAGAAAAGCTCTTTTGCATAACAACTCAAGTGTTTTAACTCTTCCTGAACTGGAAAACAATATGGTACTTTTTTTTTCTTTGTTACCAATGTTCTATTTGTTATCTCTACTACAAATACAATTCATTATCTCATAAGTTTATTTTACTTCAGATTTGCTGTAAGAGGAACCATAATGACAGGGGGATGTTGGAGGAACTGCTGCTGCCACATTGTCTATTTGGGGGAACCACTTCCATATTATCTGTATTTTGGAGGAACTTCTACCAGATTATGTGTCTTTTTGGTGAAATGCTGTCAGATTACATCTATTTTTGGGGGATACACTACGGCAGAGCTCAAACTTCCCTGGCAGACCCTTTACATCACTGCTAAGGTCATGTATATTTGGCCTCACCCATGACCACGCCCACGGTATGCTTGACCACACCCCCTTTGGGGGGGGTTTAGGGTGAGTCCACTCACCTCTTTTTCCAGGACTAGACCCCTGGGCAGGCATATGGAAGATGAAATTTAATGTGGATAAATATAAGGCCATGCACGTTGGACATGCCAACAACAGAGCACAATATACAATAAATGGCATACAGCTCGGAACATCAGATTTGGAGATTCGGAGAATACTGGTTCATAAAAAGTCAAGCAACCATATTAAAAGCCAAGCAGCAGCAGATAAAGCAAATAAAACTCTGAGATGCATAAAACAAGAAATTAATTCATGAGATGCTAGTATACTACTCCTTCTGTATGCATCACTTGTGAGGCCACAACTGCAGTAAGGCAGACAGTTTTGGGCACCACTCTATAGAGAAGACATTCACATTCAAGAACAGGCACAAAGACATGCAACTAAATTAATAAGAGAGATCAAAGGTCTTATTTACCAAGAAAGGTTGAACAAACTGGGCTTATTTAGCCTAGAAAAAAAGATGGCTGTGAGGTGACCTTAGTAACATGAGGGCAATACAAAACTTTGACAGATTCACGCTCTGTCCATAGACTAGCCTTGTACAAAGGGACTGTGTAGAAAGGGGTTCTTTTCAGTTGCAGTAGTTCAAATGTGTACCTGAAAATGCGAAAATGGTCTGAATTTATTCCAGGGGGGGGCACTTTCAAGATATAGGCTTCAAATCAATGAGCATTACCGCATTCGGTATTGCTGAAAGAGCTGATTTTACTGAGCATTTTGTAAAATGTCAATTCATCAAAACAGAAATTACCGCCCAGTAAGGTAAATTACCGACTTGTGCGGTAAATGCCTCAATAAATGTCAGCAAATGTCAATTCATGAACATTAGAGCACGTGGTAAAGCCCAGAAACATGTGCGATGATTACCGGCAGCTCTGAAGTGTCAAAAACGAGCTTCAGGATAGATAAGACATGATTGACAGGAGCAGAGAGCCAATAGAAACAGCCTCTGTCCCTTGCTTGCTACTCCCTCTGAAGGAACAAGGGGTAGTACCCCCCATGCAGCGAAAGAGAGAGCGGAACAAAAGAGGTTTCCCCTTTAGCCCTTCGGGCATTTAACCCTTTAGGTTCCTGTTTGAGGATGCGGAGGAGCTAATGGGGAAATCACCTAAGCATGGCGAGTTTAATATTTCTTGGACGTTCATCTTAACTGTGGCAATAAAATAAAATGTTCAGAAAGGCTAATAGACATATTCAGAGGGAGCAGAGGCAGTATAACAAACAGTATAACAAACATGTACATGTAAAGAGATGTCAGGGATGCCTTTTACTATTGCAATGCTGTCACAGCATGCAACAAAACAGACAACTCCAAAACAGTGATCATTCTCAGATGAACAAGCGATCGTGCCGCTGCGCTCCCTCCCAGTCGCTTCTTCCTGCTGCTCCCGCCGCCGATTGTTAGATTAATGAAGAGTTTCCATTCATCTACCCTCTAAGTCCCTGTGATTGCCGACATCAATGAGATGCATGTGTCACTTCCAAAGTAACACATCCACGCATTAATTCCTATTTGCGTACTTATGGTGCGCAATAGAAAATAATGCGCAAGGACATCGTGTGGCCAAATAGTAAAATTACACCTACATACATTAGGGACTGACAGTTTTTTAATATGTATGTCAAGAGGGTATATTACAGTAACATTATGGGCTTGTAATTAGTGATGGACGCAAAACTGAAAAAAATGCACCTTTATTTCTAAATAAAATACTGTTGCCATACATTGTACTAGAAATATAATTTAAATATTGCAATAACCGGGACAACCGGGCAATTAAAATGTGTGGGTTTTATGCAAATTAGAACGTTTTATTTTAAAACTATAATGGCTGAAAACTGATAAATAATGAATTTTTTCCTTATTATTCCCATTAAAATGCATTTAGAATAAAATAATTCTTAGCAAAATGAACCTCCCCAAAAAAGCGTAATTGGTGGTGGAAAAAACATGGCATAGATCATTTCGTTGTGATAAGTCGTGATAAAGTTATTGGGGAATGGAAGGGAAGAGTGCTGAAATGTGAAAATTCCTCTCGTCCATAAGGTGAACCCGCGGGCTCAAATGGTTAAAGGGGCAATGCGATGAAAATGGTAACATTGCATGAAAATGTGCATGAATACATCTAAGATGTACTGTACATTTGTTCAAGAGTAAAGATGTACTGTAGATTACTTTATTTCTATTTAGCGGTCACTTACAGTAAGGGTTTTTGATCTGATAGTTCTCAACCATTGGGGCTTATTTCCACTGGGAGCCGCAGCTATTTCTGATTTGGCCGCAGAGCACGTTGTGGTACAAAGACGCAGCCCGAAACGCTAAGCCAGGCATACACGGCTATAGTGATTCGGCTGCGTGCTGCAGAAATCTGTGCAGATTCACACAGTAGTGCACCCAGCCTCGGTAGAAGCCAAGAATACCTCCGAAAAAAGTCGTCAGGCCTTGCACCACAGGCGCCCACCTACTGACATCCCCATCTCAGACCACTGAGCTTGATAAGTATTTCTTTTGCACATAACTGTCTTTTGCCTTGTACCTCAATATTGCATCATGCACCAGTATCTTGCCAGTGTATCAATAAACCTCATGGTACCGGACATTCCTGCCTTCCTGTTTGTGATCTGGACAGCAAAGCAATTGAAAGTATATTCAGCGTTTTTACCAGTTTTCTTCATAGTGCCCCTTTATCAGTTCTGAAAAGTAGCAGTGAAATATGGTACAGCCAGACAAATCCTGAAGCTACATTTAGTTCATTGCTGCTGACTAATTAGCTGATCTTTAACCTTAGGGACACTTCAGACAAGGGATTAGATCATTGCATTTTAAATGTGCTGTTTAATTGCTCTTACACTGAAAAATCGTCCAAGGAGCCTTGCTAATACAGCTTATACACTCAGCAGATGCCACTCCTGACACGCCATTTGTTTTAGATGTCAGTACAAGAGAGATTTAAAGCGGGCCTGAACTTAAAGGACTTCCGAGGCCAAAGAGATGAAAAATACACAATACCTTTTATATATATGGATCCACGGAGGACGTCCAGCGCGTCCTCCTCACCGTAGCGCCGTCATTGCTGCCTTTTCCTATCACCCCCGGCTCGGCCCGACCCCACTGAACGGGTCGCATAGGGTGCCACTACTAAGATGGCCGCCGCCTTGAGCCGCGGCTGCGCAGTACGCTTTGCCCTTAGTGCGACTGCGCAGCCTTCAGCCCGCCTCCCGCAGCGTACGGATTCCGCAATGCTGCCCCAGCGTATGTCGGGCGCGCTCACATCATTGCGAGCAGTGCATGTGAGGACGCGCCCCCTTCACAGTATAGTATACGGAGACACGCTGGGGGAGCGAGCATTGCATTATACTATTGCTAGCGTGGAGAAAGTAAGTTATTAGCCTTGTCAAAGTTTGATTTGTGGGGTCTGATTTTTATTTTACTTCCATAAAAATGCCTAAAATCATGTTTTTATTTTAAAAATGTAAAGGCAAAAATTTGAGAATATTTTTAAAGGGCCCATACCCAATTCACTGTAATCATACTGATAGCTGCCTTTCTATATATACATACACATATGTGTGTATATATATATATATATATATATATATATATATATATATATATATATATATACACACATATGTGTATGTATATATAGAAAGGCAGCTATCAGTATGATTACAGTGAATTGGGTATGGGCCCTTTAAAAATATTCTCAAATTTTTGCCTTTACATTTTTAAAATAAAAACATGATTTTAGGCATTTTTATGGAAGTAAAATAAAAATCAGACCCCACAAATCAAACTTTGACAAGGCTAATAACTTACTTTCTCCACGCTAGCAATAGTATAATGCAATGCTCGCTCCCCCAGCGTGTCTCCGTATACTGTACTGTGAAGGGGGCGCGTCCTCACATGCACTGCTCGCAGTGATGTGAGCGCGCCCGACATACGCTGGGGCAGCATTGCGGAATCCGTACGCTGCGGGAGGCGGGCTGAAGGCTGCGCAGTCGCACTAAGGGCAAAGCGTACTGCGCAGCCGCGGCTCAAGGCGGCGGCCATCTTAGTAGTGGCACCCTATGCGACCCGTTCAGTGGGGTCGGGCCGAGCCGGGGGTGATAGGAAAAGGCAGCAATGACGGCGCTACGGTGAGGAGGACGCGCTGGACGTCCTCCGTGGATCCATATATATAAAAGGTATTGTGTATTTTTCATCTCTTTGGCCTCGGAAGTCCTTTAAAGGAATACTATTAAAGTATCTAAATTTCTGGAAGCAGCATTAATCAATATGGCAATATGAGTCAGAACGAGCACAGCATATGTTTCTGCTGTGCAGTTTGTCTTTTTTTAGTATACCTTGCAGACAGCGTCCCCTGAACAAACTGACGGCGACGGGTTTTTGGGGCAGACCATTATGCTAGAGGTGATGCCTCTTGCAGAGTGCAGCTGTGGATTATACTGTTTTATGCTCCCCAACTTCAGTGCAAGTTATGCAGCATGTTACTATGAGGAGGGAGAGACAACAGCTCTCCCTCCCTCTCACTCCAAGTCTGCCCGGCCAATAACATCATGCTTACTTGTCCCCTTCTGTTTGCGTGTGAAGAGAATCGTCAGAAGTTTCCCTTCACACTAGTGATGCCCGGTTCATGAGGGATGGGCTCATTTGAGCCAGTTCTTTCCTGTGAGTCGAGTGATCCGACTCATCACACTGAACCGAACTGCAGGTGCAGAAGATGCCAACCTAAGGAAGTCGGCATCTCCAATGGAGGGGACCCCGAGCCTCCGGCTGGGAGTGGAGCTGTGGCGAGGGACATATCGGCTGCTAGGGGCTGGAGGAAGCCCCGGGTAAGTAGAACTTGTTTTTTTTTTACCTCAAATGTTCCGTTTAAGTGCCAAGCTGCTGTTTTTTATAGAGGTAGACCTTTCTATCAGTTCAGCTTGCATACAGAAGTTGTCTACTATAAATGAACTTTCTAAATAATCAATTAAAATTTAAAAAAAGGAAATGACTCCTGCACCAAAGCATCAAATATTGCTGTCTGGTAACTTAAATTCACATTCATGGTATAAACATAAAAACATATAAAACATAAAATTGTCATAAAACTCAAAAGTATTTTACCACATTTAGGGCCCGTTTCCACTAGAGCGAATCTGCATGCGTTTCCTGCATGCAGATCCGCATAGACAATACAAGTGGATGGGACTGTTTCCACTGGTCAGGATTTCTGAGCGTTTTTCTGTGCAGAAAAAATCTGCATGGCAGAGCCATCAGAATTCGCATTCCGCATACCGCTATGCGATTCGCATACAATGTATCTAATAGGAAATTCGCATGCGGTTTTGGTATGCAAATGTTCATGGGAATTCGCATATGATTTCGCATAAAAACAAATTAAAAGTACACAGGCACTGCCATGGTTAAATTCGCATACATAGTCATCCATGCGAAATCGTATGCGAATTCGCATGAAAATTTGCATACAACCGCATGCGAAATCCGCATGCAAATTTTTTCCACAAGTGGAAACAGGCCCTGAAGATACAATGCCCTTTGGATTTAACAGGCAGCCACTGCTCATTCACACTCCATCCGGACTCTATCACCTATATTCAGACTTGGAATGTTATCTCTTGTTCCCAACCCTGTCTATTGAGGCGCTTGTGTCAGGTTGTAGATATGTGCAGTGCATTGTTTACATAGAGTGCCTTCACTTATGTGGCGTACTTTGCTATATGCAGTTGGTACCAGTTCGATCAATCTCTAAAATCCATCCATTTGGATAGTATTACTAATATATTATTACTATACTATTGTTTTCATGGATTAAACATCTGAACAACAATATCTGCCTGATCCAGTAAATAGTGATCAGATCAGATTTTGTATTAATTGCTCATCTTTTTTGCAAAACATATATGAGCACATCATTGTTAAAGAGACTCTGTAACAAAAATTGCATCCTGTTTTTTATCATCCTACAAGTTCCAAAAGCTATTCTAATGTGTTCTGGCTTACTGCAGCACTTTCTGCTATCATAGTCTCTGTAATAAATCAATGTATCTTTCCCGTCAGACTTGTCGGCCTGTGTCTGGAAGGCTGCCAAGTTCTTCAGTGTTGTAGTTCTGCTATGAACTTCCCCTTCCAGGCCCCTCTATGCACACTGCCTGTGTATTATTTAGATTAGGGCAGCTTCTCTCTTCTCTCTTATATTTTACAAGCTGGATAAATCGTCCTCTGAGCTGGCTGGGCTTTCACATACTGAGGAATTAGACAAGGGCAAAGCTGTTTGCAAGGAAGAAACGAGCAGCCTGAAACTTCAGTGCATGAGAGATGCAGGGGGAAAGAAACACACAAATGATCTCTTGAGATTCAAAAGGAAGGGTGTATACAGCCTGCTTGTGTATGGATGTATTTTCTATGTGTGGACATACTGTACATAAACCTACTTCCTGTTTTGGTGGCCATTTTGTTTGTTTATAAACAAACTTTTTAAAACTGTTTTTAACCACTTTTAATGCAGTGGGGAGCAGCGAAATTGTGACTGAGGGTAATAGGAGATGTCCCCTAACGCACTGGTATGTTTACTTTTGTGCGATTTTAACAATACAGACTCTCTTTAAATCTGCTATTTTTCATGAATGTAGACCTTTCTATCAGTTCAGCTTGGGCACAGAAGTTTGCTACTATAAATGAGCCTTTTATTTCCTGCAGGTAGAGATAAAACAACAATGGCAGCTTGGAGAGTTCATTGCAGTTCAGAGTAGTCTTCTAGTAAACAATGACATTAAACCTATTAACCCTTTCAGGTACTTTAAAAATAGAGTCCTTCTTTAAAATTTAGAATAGTGTGGCTAATCTGTTGGAGCAGATGGGACATTTTGACCATAGTTCCGCATTATTGGCTTTCTTTGAAACCAGAATCTATTAAAAAAAAAAAAGCAACAGCTTAGTTATGAATGGTAGCCCATTTGTAGAAGCTCATTTTATATATCCTTGATAAGATTACATTTCCAAATCATTACTTATCTTGTTTACCTGCCATATATATTTATAGTAATAGAAAATGCAGGAAATCTCACGGATTACCAGACCCTATAACAGCGCAGCTTCATGAATCAGCCCCACAGACTATTGTGAATTTAATCATGTAGGGTTAAAACAAGTCCATTCAGCTCATACCTGTTATATCAAAATCCTATAGGATGATGTAGGTGTGACAAACCCTGCAATAGTCCATGAACCCACACAATTGTATGAAATAAAGATATACATATTAGGGGGAATGCACACAGTCAAGATGAAAAAAGTATGATATTTTTTATATTCCATCACATCATTGTAATCATCCTACTATGAAATTCCAATACAATCACTGCCAGGGCCGGATTTCTGGAGAGCTGTCAAAGGCCTGGGCCTTGGGCAGCTACAGCACAACTGGGCACCTGGACATGAAAAGGGGTTGCTACATATGAAGGAGGAGGCTGAAATAGGGAGATACACACGAGAAAGGGAAACTGATGCTCAAGGGAGCTGTAAAGGGGCTAGATACATGGATGATACACATGGAGGAGGGGCACATGGAATAGTGTGGGTGCTGCTGTAGAACCACAACATACTTGGCCTAGGGGCACACAAAGTATAAATTCAGCCTTGATCATTGCCCACAAAGGACTTGAGTCTCCAAGATTGGCGGCATCCCCAGAACATAACCATCTTGCTTATTGTGTCTAAAATAGAGCACCATGGAGGGATGACTTTACATAAATATCACACTACAAAGGTAAGTTGTGTGTGAACCGCAGACCTCATCATATGTAGCTAACTAAACACATAGAACACTGTGAAGTTCAAAGAGAACCCAATATACAGTATTTCACCCTTGTTACAGGACTGCACCAGAAAAACCCAACAAACAACAGTTCATGTGTAAAGTGCAAGCAATCCTAAGCAATCCTCTACTTAGAGTTTCCGTTTCTTCCTGAGGTTGTTTTTAAGTTGCATATGTTTATGATACATACTGCTCGGTGTGGCTAAATTATTTAATTTCATACGACTCTTGATTTGAACATACAGTATACATAATATTTGTTGTTTTATTCAATGTTTTTTATTGTGCTTTAAACAACTTACAACAGTGTAATAACAAAAACAGCCCAATACATTTTGTACATGAGGACAACTTTGTAAGTATAAGATGTTTGTAACATGATTGTACATAGGGGACGATCTGTAAGGCCCAAGGATGACCTACAAGGCTGTGAGCCAAATCATACACAGTATTAACCTTCGTGGCGGTAACCCCGAGAGGATTTCTCAGGCCCTGCTGAGCCAATTCGCATAATTTTTTTTTTTGGTACACGCAGCTAGCAGCTACCCGTCGGAAAGCCGCCAATCGCCACGCCGCACTGCACCGCCCCCCCAGACCCCGTGCGCTGCCTGGCCAATCAGTGCCATGCAGCGCTGAGGGGTGGATCGGGACTCCCTTAGACGTCACGACGTCGATAATGTCATCCCGCCCCATCGCCATGGCGACGGGGGAAGCCCTTCAGGAAATCCCGTTCTTTGAACGGGATTCCCTGATCAAAGATCGCCGGAGGCCATCGAAGCGGGCGGGGGGATGCCGCTGTACAGCGGGTATCATGTAGCGAGCCCTAGGCTAACTACATGATTTAAAAATAAATAAATTAAGAAATAGTGCTGCGTTGGCCCCTGGCGGTTTCTAATAGACCGCCAGGAGGGTTAATAGTAAGGGTAGGCATGTCACCAGGCATACATATTATCAAGCCGCCAAGAGATTTGGGTGCACAGTAAAGCCAAAAAATGGCTCACCCTGCTCCTTCAAAAGTCCCGGAGGCGTTAATTACTATTCCCCCTCCGGGTCGCCATGGATAGTGGGGTAAAGACGTAATTTGTCTTCCAGCTAATGCTGGCAGCCGAATTACAGTGTTTTTATAGTAATTTGTGCTCCATCTTTTGATGGCCCCCAAATTACTCACTGAGCACCACAATAGCCGTAATTCCTATTACAGACTATGGTGACGTCAGCTGCATTCAAAGCTCCAACGCTGTTTCTACAGCTCTCCTGTCACCAGACCCTCATATTGCCCCCCCTCTACCCAAGAGTTAATTTGGGTGCAAAATTAGGCACCGCCATTAAGTGCAATGTAAATCGTGGCTATGGTGCACCAAGTAATTACATTGGGCTAATTTACAGCCCGAACGCCAACTATTATGCATTGGGTGTGGCAAACTAGCAGAGGGCTAGGCTATTATATAGCCAATCTCTGGATTGATTGCGGCATATGTGTAAACAAGTAATTGTATTGGCTATATGTTTGGTAGAGTACCATTATCAACTGAGTACCATGATCAACTACTGGCTGTGGCACTCAGCTATACAGGTTAGTGTTAGCCAAAAGTAGGGGGGTTAGAGTTAGGTGTAGTCATGGAGTAGGCTAGTGTTAGGTGTAGGTAGGAAAGGTTAGCGTAAGGCATAGGTGGGGGTTAGGTATAGGTAACAGAAGATGAAAATAGAATTTTCTAATTATTGGCAATAGGCTGTGCCCAAATGAACGGGTGCTATTATGAAAAGTGTGTCCCCGGCCCCCTTCTTCAGAAGATACCACATGTACATAGTAGTAGCCCTTAGAGTATTGTACCGAGTACATGTAGATAGCAGCATTGTAGCGTTATGGCTTGCAGATATTTGTGCAGCTTTCCTGAATGTCTACACCATCTTTTATAAAGCTTCTTTCCACAGGGTGAATATGAGAGATCAAGGAGGACACAGGGGGACAAAAGAGACACTGGGGAACACGGGGAGGACACTGGGGACAGAAGAGGCACTGGGGGACAGACACAGCGGGGACAGAGGAAACCTCGGGGAAAGAAAAGACACCAGGGACATATACACATACATAGAAAATATAAATAGAAAAATATACTGTGAGCTGTACGGCTAATATTAATATAGCTGTTAGACTTTTTGGGGAACAAATTTAGGAACATTGCTTAATTTTTTTTTCAATTTTTATCAAATTTTTTACGACTAACTACCACAAGTTGAAATATTAATTTACTATCTCTCCCCCAAAAAGAGTTCTTAGTCTTAGTTCATAACCGCAAAATGCCTAAATTTGGCCAAAAAGGTTTAAAATAGCTTCAGTCATTATGGAGCCAACAAAATATACATAATATAAAGTACATCAACAAGCTTGTTTGCTGCTACCAGTATGTCAGCAATGCCTGAATGGATTGCACTGAAATGATCTCCCTATTTCTCAGCACCTTTTGCTTCCTCTGTGGTTTTGGACAATTTTGTTTTGAACGATAATAATCCTGAACTGGGGAGATGCCATTTGCAAATGAAAATTAAGAATGCACAAATAAGCATAATTTGACACAGGACAAAGGACAAAAGTGACAGTCCTTCCAAATGATTCCTGATAATACAGTTCTACATTATTACAAAAATAATAAGGGCATTGGAGGTCACAGAGTTAGCCTGACAAGTGAGTAAAATTCAGTTATTATTCCAGAAATTAAATCATTTCCCTCACATGCACTCCTAGTATTGTCCTTCAGCTCTAGTAATTGCCATTTACATTTTTGATTTGAGTTTATTTATTTGCTATTTTTCACTAATTGACTAAAATATCTACAATTACTGCAGAGCGCATTCAGGTCCATTAGTACTGGGGCACAACTGAGTGAAGTGTACTGAGGCCCATCTGAAGAGAGTGCAGACCCTGGGGCATCCTAGTACTAAAGCAATGATTGTAAAGTATCAGGGAGGACTAGGTCAGCTATTTCCCTTAAAGTGGTCTGAAAGTCAGCATTTCTACTTTGCTCTAAAAGATTCCTCAAAGCTTGAAAGCTAATATCCCAGAATGTTTTTTTTTTAAGCAAAACATCACTGAAATTGCTAAACAGAGCACTTTGTCCTGCTATTCAGCTTTAAATCCCCATCCAAATTGGAGATAACAGTATCATTGTTTGCATTCCAATGTTGATACAAGTGTGTAAACACAGTGTAACAAGTGAAAAGGTGCTTTCGGTGAAGCTCTCTGTGCTTCAGACACACAAACAGCTCAGAACAGCTAATTAGAAGATGTTAATATATAATAAAAAGCAGTTTGAATAAAATACAATGCCAGCTTTCAGGGCAAGATAAATTACATTTTGGAAACTTGTAATTTGTAGACAGACAATATTGCAAAAGCAAATATGATAATGACTGTATGAGTAATAAAAAGTAGGAAAACACATTTTTTTGAATGCTATATCAGAGTTTCAGTCCACCAGGACAGTGATCCATCTGAAGATATGCTTACTTTGTACAGTGCCACAGAATATGTTGGTGCTTTATAAATCAATAATAATAATAATAATAGATATAAAGCCATTAAATGATACCCGAGGTGACATGTGACATGATGAGATAGACATGTGTGTGTTCAGTGTCAAACACAAAAATAACTATGTTCTTTTTCTTCTTTTTCTGCCTGAAAGAGTTAAACAACAGGTATGCAACTGACAGTTTCTCTCCAGTTTGGACCAATTTGGACTATAGTATGACCCTCACTGATAAGGAATTACAGACATAAAACCATACAGCCATAAAGCCGTAAAAAATTATTGAAGAAAATAGCTTTTGATTGCAGGGGATATATAAAAAGGTCAATGGTGCGTATATTTTGTTGTAGAACTCTCTCTACCCGTGAGAATGACTGTATCATTCAGTTGAGAAAATACTATTTTTAAGCTGATACACAGTGTGGGATTTTTATGAAGGTAATTTTTAGGATCAGGAGGATACAATTGTTTATCTCATCAGCTTATTTTCACCCTGGGTTTCCTGTAAGCTCAATCAAGGTTACAGGGGCAGAAAGGTTGGAAGACTTCATCAGTTCAGGCCTCATTTCCACTAGGGGTGATTCGCAGTGTTTCCCGCATGCAAATCAATAGGCTACCTTCCGATTTGCATACTAGGAAAAAAAACATGCAGCACAAAATTGCATCATGCATGCAAACCCCCATAGGGATTCAGAAGTGTTCTTGCATCAGCACACCAGCTACAGATGAAATCAGGGCTCAGGAACCTTTTTGGCTGAGAGAGCCATAAATGCCACATATTTTAAAATGTAATTCCGTGAGAACCATACAATATGTTTCAAACTGGGACAGTAGGGCTCACGTCCCTATTGCTATGGTGATGTGTATACAATTGATCCACCAGGCAGCGGCAGTGTCAGAGATGTCTTCAGCTTCTCTTCGGTTTCAGCAACAACAACAATTTTCCCTGAGAGCCAGACAGGAGAAATACCGACTAACAGCTTGTACAATTAGTTAGCTGACTTGGAGGGTTGATCACTTTGTAGGACGAGATCCCCATACTTTGGCCCAATAGGCTGCCTGTCAAGTGACAGGCAGCCTATTGGCCCAATCAAAATGCGGGGATCTCATCCTACAAAGTCACGGGACCTGACAGGGTCCAGAGTGGGACAGTTGGAGCAGCCGTTGTTCGTTTTGGGGTGAGCGTGAGTAAATTAGTGGTGCATGCTATAGCAGTAGCGTGCACTACTTTGAAAAAGTTACTTGCTCTGCCACACTAAGCTGCACTGCTTGAGCAGTGTAGCTTAGTGAATCAACCTCTACTGAATTGTATGTGAGCCAGATGTGGCCATCAAAAGAGTCATATCTGGCTCCCGAGCCATAGGTTCCCTACCCCTAGATTAAATGGATAAAATCCTGGGGTTAAGCTTTGACTGCATGTAGAGCAGTGGCCCGGTTTCTGTGTTCAGTTGCCATGGCAACTGTGATGCTCGGCAGTTCCCGAAACTGCTGGGTTAAACGGTGGAGGGGGGCAGTGTGTTTGTGTGGGTCCAAGTGCATGCATCGTTTGTTGCGGAGGGAAGGGGGGGGAAGCAGCCTGGACCCTGTGCCCAACCTTCCCTTCCTTGGCAATGGGCCCCATAGCAGATGCTCTGGCTGCTATGGTTATCCCTACGCCAGTGCCACTAATATCGTTTTCATCAGTATTCATTCCTCTGCTTTTAAAACATTGCTCATTGATAGACGTGTTTATCTTGCATTTTGCTTGATAACATTATTGAGAAATAATGGAAGAGGTTTTGTTCCTTTTCTGTTAATCCACATGCCACAGAGATGCACACTTTCTAAGTAATAATATTCTGTATCGGTGTATATCTGGCAATGAATAATTTATTCATAGCACTTTATAGCTTGCTAGACTTTATTTACAACTGCAGCGATGCACACGCAGTGATCCAGCTTACTGCTTGCTTTATTTATTCATTAACAATAAATTAAATTACATTTTATTTGTTGCCAGCAACATGTTTAATATTTCACGCAGTGCAAGCCATATTTTTTTGCCTTTCTACACAATGGATTCATTATATATACTTCTCTTCCACAAGGAGTCTTTTAGAATTTGGGTTTCTTTTATGCTACACCCATCACCAACTTTTTTCATTGGAAAGTAGCCCAGCAGTGTGATAAAGCCTAATAGCCACTTACAGTGATTGCAATCTAAATTAAAACCTATTCTTCCACTCGTAAGATATGGCTGCCGGCATAGTATGTAATTTCTGACTACCTGAGAGTGGCTGAATTTTACATAGTCCAAGCTTGATTGTACATAACCACTTGTACAGCTACCTAATGGTGAGAGGGTGCGTCTCAGGTCAGCTTTCTTAAAATGGCCCTGCACAGGACACAAGGAAAACATACAGAAATGCACCCTGTATGAATGTAGAAAGTTTAGCCTGTCTAATCCCCCCTCATCTGTGACAAATCACAACTGTAATTTGATCTCTCAGCTATGTCAGCTGGCTGCCTTGAGAACACCTAATTTGTAAACACAGGGGCCCATATGCAATTCACTTTTTCTACTGAGTTATCACCTAGGAGATAATTTTCATATTCTCTTTAACCACTTGAGGACCACAGGCTTACACCCTCCTAGTGACCAGGTTATTTTTTACAATACAGCACACTGCAACTTTAAAGCGGGATTGTCACCATAAAAATCAAATTTCAACTGCAACTGGTCTAAGTGTGTTAAATGATAAAGATGCTAATCCTGCATTCAAAACTTTCAAAACTTTTGCTGCTGTTATGGTTTGGCGTTATCACATACTTAAAGAGCAATGGCCCTTTAGTAGTCAGTGCCAAACAGTTGCATGCTGGGGGTTCTTTTATCTATAATATATACCTCCTCTTCCATTTATTTCCCTGCCTAGCTGATTATCTGAAACACGATCCCCTGCTCACTTGTGTTTACAATCATGGCTGAGGTGACTCAGCGATTGGAGGAGAAAAGAAAAAAAGTAAAAGGAAGAAATGACATCAGGAATTAGCCTAAACTGTGGGCAAAAGACATGGTTCCCACCAGGAACAGAATTCTCTTCATTTACTATATACAATTCACTGAAATCAAAACGTGGACAGTACAAATACAAGTGTTATGTAAGTAGATCAAGTATTTATCTACTTATATATGTTTTTTTTCCCCTGGCATAGTATGACTAATCCTACTGCTAAACAGTGTGCGGCACAGCCATGCAACTTACCACCCTAATGAATCTGCCCCCCTTTTCTGCCCACCAACAGAGATTTCTGTTGGTAGGCTCTGATCACTCCTGCAGGCTGTATTTTTTTTAATTAATTTAACTGTCTTTTTTAAAAAAAAATTATAAAAAGGACTATTTTTTCCCTACCCCCTTCCTCTCTCCTCCCGAGGTCCAATTAAGACGATCCTCTCTCATAGGCATCAGCCTATGTAATGGGATTGCGTAGTGAGCCGATCCAGGGGACAGCCAAGGGACAGGGCTAGATCACAGCAACACTACGGCCTCAGCAGAGATATGTAGAGTGCACACTTTTCTTGCGCAGACTGGCCGCGACTGACGGAACTTACGGGATCCGGTACCGGTGCTGTAGAAGAGTAAGGACGGCAGTGTGAGAGCGATCCGAGGGCATGGGGCTGGAGAAAGCCCCGGGTATGTATAAAACTTTTTTTTATTCTGATTTCCTTTAAGCGTAAATACACTAACCTAACTTTAACCTTCATATTTTCTGCAAACTATACTTATAGAATGTATCCACAAGGTTACATTTATTGGATGAAATATCATATAATTTTATCAAACATTCATAACACTGTACTCAAAGAAAAGATTCTGCTCTTTAAAATGAAGATTCTCTGAGCTCCCTGGGGTACCTGTAGGCTGCTATGTGAGCTCCTTTAGCTAGTTACATTTGCACTTAAGAAAAAATTTGACTTTGAATTACGAAATAATTATGTTTGCAGCCTTCTTTAAAGGAGCACTATCGCAAAAATTTTAACATTTAAAATAGATGTAAACACATACAAATAAGAAATATGTTTCTTCCAGAGTAAAATGAGCCATAAATTAATTTTCTCCTATGTTGCTGTCACTTACAGTAGATAGTATAAATCTGACAGAACCGACAGGTTTTGGACAAGCCCATCTCCTCATATGGGATTTTTTAGGTTTTTGTTAGTTTTCCAAAGTACTTAGTGAATGGCAGTTGCTCTCTCCAACTGCCAAAAAAGTATGCAGTGAGCACGGAGGCTAGCCAGCATCATTCTATAAATTCTTTTCAGGGAATGTCTTTATAAAGAATATAAGGCTTGCTGAGAACCCGCATGAGGAAATGGGCTAGACCAAAACCTGTCGGTAATGTCAGATTTCTACTACCTACTGTAAGTGACCGCAACATAGGAGAAAAGTAATTCATGGCTCATTTTACGCTGGAAGAAACATAATTTTTATTACTACATGTTTACATGTATTTAAAATTTTAACATTTTTCTCAATAGTGGTCCTTTAAGGAACATTATATTTCAGTGACATACTTGTCTAAAATAAAATAGGCTTGTCCTTCCAGTTCAATCTCTTATGCTGGGAATACACGGGTCGATTTTGCCTCTCGATTCCGCAGTCAATTCTCTTATCTTCCGCTCGTTTTTCTCATCTTTTTCCATTCACTTCAATCCGGAATCGAGCACGGAATCGATCGGGCGGGAGATCGGACATGTTGGAAATTATCTATCGAGCCTTCTTAATGGCTCAAAATCGAGCCGTGTATTCCCAGCATTAGACCTCTCTGCACCTCAGACCGGGAAAGGTATGAGGGTAAAAAGTTTCACCATCCTATATCTTGAGCAATGGATACATATCTACACAGTTAGGACCATAAATATTTGGACAGAGACAATTTTTTTTTCTAATTTGGGTTCTGTACATTACCACAATTAATTTGAATTGAAACAACAGATGAACTACAGACTTTCAGCTTTAATTCAGTGGGGTGCCTTTTATCTGCTTAATTGATAATTACATAATGACGGATTTGCCCACACCTGCCCATCAAATAGCCTTTGAGTCAATTGTCCAATTACTTTTGAGCCCCTAAAATGAAGGGATTGTGTAAAAAAAAATGCTTTAGTTGCCTCACATTTTTATACAATCATTTTGTTCACCCCACTGAATTAAAGCTGAAAGTCTGCACTGCAACTTCATCTGAGCCGTTTAATTTAAAATTCATTGTGGTAATGCACAGAACCAAAATTAGAAAAAAAGTTGTCTCCGTCCAAATACTGTATGTATGGACATAACTGTAATATGCTATAATTCCTTCATGTGGAAGGATAATACACATTCTAACCACTCTTATTGGAAGAACCCTCTTCTAAACTGGATCAAAATATCCTTTCTCCATACACAGCTCCTATTCTCTTCTTGTGTGTTGTTTTATAGTGGCACCCAAATTTAAGTTGAAGCTGGGCAGAATAATTTTTACCCACGCTTTTCCTTCACACTCCACAACAATTTCAGAAGTTAAATTAGAAATCCCAGGGACTACAATAGCCATTGCCTGCAGGTTTACTGACAAAGCAGTTTGAGCAAGGGTAAGTCACCAAAGTCTGGAAACAGCTATACACTCAAAACTCTCATACAAAATGTATCGCAATCATTTAACAAAAAGAACATGTATCCACTGTACATAATCAACAGGAGAGCAAATATAAATCTTTCATACTAATTATCAGTTTTAAAATAAACCAACTGGAGGAGCTATGCCGAGAGAATGAGGTGACACCCGAACGCTACACGGGGCGGCAGGAGAATACGGAAGGAGGTTGATGAGTGAGGTAATACAGCATACGCTAAACAATGCGGCGGTCAGCCCGAGAGACTGCGCGGGGTGGAAACCCGCTTTAAAACTTCCAGAAGCCATCTGTTCCTGCTGCTACATGTGAGTGGAAATTTTAAATAAAGTTTTTAAAGTTTTAAACTATATTGCGCAATGAGAAGCTTTGCTTCATTTTTCGAGGTAAACACCAAGACAAATATATTGTGAATTGGAAACGCATGAGAGGCCATTTTCCCTATAAAAGGAGTGTGAAGGATTGCCAGGGGAGGCGAGGGGAGCCCATGTAATGCCCCACAGACTTGCTTGCTACTGTAACCGTAGCAATAAGAATAGGTGAGTCCTTTTTCACCAGGGTGAATGATTGATGTCTTGGTGGATGATATAAGCACATATTGAGGAAGCGCTCCTGGCTAAGCAAAATTGATCAAAGGGAATCTGAAGTGATCTCTTATATCTTAAGATATTATGATTTGTATGTGTAGTACAGCTAAGAAATAAAACATTAGGAGGAGAAACATGAGTCTAATTTTGTTTCCAGTACAGGAAGAGTTAAGAAACTCCAGTTATTATCTATGCAAAAGAACCACTGATCTCTACGACTTTCAAAGTCACAGAGAGCTCTGTTTTCTGAAGCTTGTTATCTCAACTGTCAGTCATTATGTTTTCTTTTTCTCTGCAGAGGACAGTTCAAAAGGTTGTTAGCCTGCTCTGTAAAGTCATTTAAAATGCTGAGTAGAGTGTAAACTACAAATATTAGAGAATGATGCAATATTATAAAAAACACTATATAACTATGCTGTAGTAATTATCAGTACTACACAACCAATTCATTATATCATAATTTTTTTTCTTTTGCTTCAGTGTCTCTTTAAAAAGGAACTTCAGCCTAAACAAACATACAAAGGTTCTTTACATGATGGTGGTTCTTTATAGCGACTAAAAAAATGGCCATAAAGTGCAGAATCTGGTCCTTTTACACTATATCAGTTGCTGTCAGTTGTAACTGAAAAAAAGTGATTTACAGTCCAGTGCCCATGTTTTCCTGTGGCCTCTTTCACACATTATGCTGAAAAACTGAAGCTTTTGCATTAAAATGCAACGCATAGCAATGCATTAAGTTTAAAAGGGCATTAAGAAGAACCCTATCTGAAGCACTATGTACAGTGGGTTGCAAAAGTATTTGGCCCCCTTAAAGTTTTCTACATTTTGTCACATTACTGCCACAAACATGCATCAATTTTATTGGAATTCCACGTGAAAGACCAATACAAAGTGGTGTACATGTGAGAAGTGGATCAAAAATCATACATCATTCCAAACATTTTTTACAAATAAATAACTGCAAAGTGGGGTGTGCGTAATTATTCGGCCCCCTGAGTCAATACTTTGTAGAACCACCTTGTGCTGCAATTACAGCTGCCAGTCTTTTAGGGTATGTCTCTACCAGCTTTGCACATCTAGAGACTGAAATCCTTGCCCATTATTCTTTGCAAAACAGCTCCAGCTCAGTCAGATTAGATGGACAGTGTTTGTGAACAGCAGTTTTCAGATCTTGCCACAGATTCTCGATTGTATTTAGATCTGGACTTTGACTGGGCCATTCTAACACATAGATATTTGTTTTAAACCATTCCATTGTTGCCCTGGCTTTATGTTTAGGGTCATTGTCCTGCTGGAAGGTGAACCTCCGCCCCAGTCTCAAGTCTTTTTCAGTCTCCAAGAGGTTTTCTTCCAAGTTTGCCCTGTATTTGGCTCCATCCATCTTCCCATCAACTCTGACCAGCTTCCCTGTCCTTGCTGAAGAGATGCACCCCCGAGCATGATGCTGCCACCACCATATTTGACAGTGGGGATGGTGTGTTCAGAGTGATGTGCAGTGTTAGTTTTCTGCCACACATAGCGTTTTGAATTTTGGCCAAAAAGTTCCATTTTGGTCTCATCTGACCAGAGCACCTTCTTCCACATGTTTGCTGTGTCCCCCACATGGCTTGTGGCAAACTGCAAACTGCAGACTTCTTATGCTTTCTGTTACGATGCCTTTCTTCTTGCCACTCTTCCATAAGGCCAACTTTGTACAGTGCATGACTAATAGTTGTCCTATGGACAGATTCCCCCACCTGAGCTGTCGATCTCTGCAGCTCGTCCAGAGTCACCATGGGCCTTTTGACTGCATTTCTGATCAGCGCTCTCCTTGTTCGGCCTGTGAGTTTAGGTGGACGGCCTTGTCTTGGTAGGTTTACAGTTGGGTACAAACACAACCAGTCCCCACACCTCCCGCAGCAATAGTTGTGCAACCCCAGCCAGGGGGAAATGGCCCCAGACCCTCTGGTTCAGGTGAGTATAAACGGGGTGGAGCCAATGGTAGGATGGGAAACAGGGGTCAACCATCTTGGAATGGAAATAGGAAAAATGATCATTTCATGTACCATCCCCCTGTTCAGACCCATAACAGATATCAACCTCTGGCTGATAGGGAATATGATCAGCCATCTTTTTTAGTCCAGCGCCCCAGATATTGGAAGGAAGATTGGAGGGGAGGAGAATATGGGGAAGATCAATACCCAAGCCCAAGAAAAAGAGGTGTAGAAGGGGGTGCAGAGCTGGTAGGAGGGAACAAGCGAAGAAAGCAGTGGTAGGAGCTGGGGTTTTTAATCTCAGTGGTGTTGAATTAAATAGAAAAGAAATGAAATTGTTAGATCATGGATTGAAGTTTGCCCCTCGGAGAAACGTGAATAAATTTGATGTCTTCATAGATGTCCACAAGTATACCAGGCAACTTAATGTGAAGAAATATTTTTTGCAAAAGGAGGGTCCAAATAACAGAGCAAATAATGGGGGGGTGTTTTCACGGTTTAAAAATGCATCCACATTTAATCCTTCATACCTATCAAATAGGAACACAGTGGAAGTTTTCAAGGAAAGAGTGCTCGATGACTTGAGGAAGATCAGGCCTGGAAAATTTGAAAATGTCCATGATACAGTTGAGGGTTTACTTAAAAAGAAAGAATTGGTGGTACGGTCAGCAGATAAGGGGGGAGGGGTGGTCATAATGAAAAAAGAACAATATTTTAAAGAACTCAATAGATTAATATCAGATGAATTGACATATGAGAAACTCCCTGGTGACCCCACGATTCTGTATAAAAGAGAATTGTCCCTCCTTTTGGATGAGGGTTTATTGGCAGGATTTTTGACCAAGAGGGAATGTGACTTTTTGGTACCCTCTGCACCAAAAATACCCATCATGTACCAATTACCAAAAATTCACAAGAATTCCACAGACCCCCCAGGTCGACCCATTCTAAGCGGGATGGGTTCCATTACCCATCGTTTGGGACAATACGTAGACAGCTTTTTGCAACCCCTAGTAGGACACTTGCCCAGAATACTGTTGGACACTAAACATGTCCTACAGGTTTTGGATTCCTTATGTGTAGAAGGTGACATTATTTTAGCCACAGCAGACGTCGGTTCACTTTACACCAACATACCCCATGAGGAGGGAATAGAGGCGGCTAGAGAATTCCTTTCAAGTAGCAGTGAGGTCCCTACAGGCCAGATTAATTTCGTTATGGATCTTTTAGATTTTTCCTTGAAACGGAATTACTTTTGGCACAACAGTGATTACTACAGACAGATATACGGATGCGCCATGGGGGCGGCGTATGCGCCCTCATTGGCAAATCTGTATATGGCACTATGGGAGGAGGAGGCCATTGCTCTTGGAGGAGATGAGTTAGTGCTGTGGAAAAGGTATATTGATGACCTTCTCATCTTCTGGAGAGGAGATGAGGAGGGTTTTGTGCGCTTTATGGCGGCAATAAACGGTCTTAGGCCCAATATACAATTGACTTCGGAACATAGTAAGGTGAGTATAAATTTCCTTGATTTGGAGATTACAAGAGTGGGAACGGGTTTCAGCACCAAGTGTTATTTTAAACCTACTGACCGCAACGGTTATATAGAGACCTCTAGTTGCCACCACCCCAATTGGCTCAGAGGGGTCCCTAAGGGCCAATTTACACGAGTGAGGAGGAACTGCTCAAGTGTAGTTGATTACTATTCACAGTCCAATGTATTAAAAGAAAGGTTTGTGGAGAAAGGTTACAATATAAATTGGTTAGAGGGGGTACAGCAAGAAATTGCCAATATAGATAGGGACCTTTTGGTCCATTCACAAAAAAAGGCAAGCACGAATGATACCTGTCCCTTTACCTTTTTTTCAGGTTTTTCTGCACAATACAGACAAATAGAACATATTTTTCGGAGACATTGGGACGTTCTGCAGGGGGATCATGTATTGAAAGATGTCCTACCCCCTAGACCCTCTTTTGTTTATAGGAAGGCTGTGAATTTAAAAGAACAAATGGCTCCTAGTTGTGTACTTCCTCCGAAACCATCCAGATTGGAGGGTTGGCAAACTAAGGGATTTGTTCCCTGTAGAGGGTGCAAGTGCTGTAGGGAGGCTAAAGGGGTTAAAATGCAAAAAGTTGTCTCTGGTGCTAACGGCCGTTCCTTTGAAATAAAAAGTTTCATTACTTGTGCTACATCTCATGTTGTGTATGTCATCTGGTGTAAATGCGGCCTCCAATATGTTGGCCGCACCACCAGATCTCTAAAAGAACGGATTGGAGAGCACATCTCTAATATCCGTAAGGGGTTTGAGTTGCACAGCGTTTCATTGCATTTTAAAAAAGTACATCAGTGTGACCCCAGTCAGATGTTCTTCTGTGGGGTGGAGAAACTCCAGCCAGCCTGGAGAGGATCCAATAAATTACGTGAAATTTCCAAAAAAGAAACGCGCTGGATATTTGATATGGAAACCTTAAGTCCTAAAGGATTAAATGTGGATCTTGATATCAACTGCTTTATTAATAATTCATAATTTTGTAAGGTATCTACAGTGTATTCTATCGCTGGAATTCATATATATACAATAATTAACTAACTGAGGGTAGAAATTCGCTGCTATATTGTGTATAGGGATAAGGTTTATTAATAGATAATGTGTAATCAAGCAGTATTCTTAATTGTATAATCATGCAGCATTTTGAATTTAAGCTGACCATGTAAGCATGGATATATGGAAGATCGCGGAAGATCGTATGTGTATGGGAGGGAGACTGGGGTGTGCTTACAGCATAGGTGGTTTCTTGTATTAGAGTAGGCTATTTCAACTGTTAAGCAACTGTCTCACTCCATAGTTGCTGAGGATCCTTTTTAAAAGAATTGATCATTCACTTTTTATTATTCTCATTGTATCCTCCTAGACGCAGAGGGAGGGGCGGGTTCCTTTTTAAACGCTGGTCTAGCGTGTGCCGACAGCCCCTGATGAGTCATCTAATGACGAAATGCATTGGGCGGAGCTTCGGCACACGTGACCAGTAGACAACGTATCCAGAAGTGCACGGAAATACGAGTGGAGGAGCGTGGATCTGATACAGCGCGGATTGAGGCAGCTGCCCGGGGACTGCACCTTGTATCCTATATGCGCTTGATACTCCTACTGCTTGTGAGTGCATTACTTTTTAATGATTAAAAGTTTTAAAGGTTTTACACTATCAGAGTGTCTTTTAGTCATAGTGTTGGGTATGGAACAAGTGGATTGCTGAACTCCGGAAAGTGTGGACAATCTCTACCCCCAAAAGCTATCATTCCCACCTCCGGATATTTAGGAGGGCAACAGGGTGAGTGCGGGCATATTGGGGGGTGTCCAGGCACAGTTGGTGTGGTGTGCTAGGTGACGGAGGTCTACACATTGGAGAGGTGTTGGAAAATCCCATAGTGCATACAGTACCACACTATGTTTGTTTTGTTTCTATTTTGCATATAACGTGAATCTTGGCTGACATTACTTTGGAGGATCCAGGGCACTCGTAGTGTGAACCCTGACCTGGATGGTCTGTGGATAACCTGAACAAGGACAGTGAGACTCCATTTGTAATATAAGTTTTGATTGTGAGCGCGGACTTTTTAGAATAAGGTTTACAGTTGTGCCATACTCCTTCCATTTCTGAATGATCGCTTGAACAGTGCTCCATGGGATGTTCAAGGCTTTGGAAATCTTTTGTAGCTTAAGGCCCGGTTCACATTAGCGGTCACCGTCCGGAATCGCCGTGCCGGAGCCGGACCGCATGCAGAACGGACGGAACAGACGCACGGCATAGCAATGAAAGTCTAGGCGTCCGTTCACATGCGTCCGTTTCGTCCGGACCGGATCCGGACCGGATCTGGACTCCGGCATAAGACCCAACATGCGCTATTTTTTGGTCCCGCTCCTCCGGCAGCCGTATCCGGAGCGGAGCCGGACTGCACCATCCGGCCAATACAAACCAATGAGAACCGGAGAGCGCACAACACACTGGCTAAAAATCCGGATGTTCTACCCCACTTCCTATGCGTATTGTAGCGGCGATTTTGGATGGGGACACATGGGCAAGCATTTTGGAGTGGAGCAGCAGTGACTTTAAACGTGCTGGAGATGTTGGCAGTATGTCGGAGGTGGAGGTGAGTGCTAAACAGCGGAGGGCCTGATTCCACAGGTCCACCTTCTGCTGACCTCCCAGACCCCAACATTTTTATTCGGTTTCTACTATCTTTTGCCAAACGGATCCGGATCGCATCCTGATGAACACCTGATGCAACCTGACCGGATCCGGATCGGATCCGGATCAGAACCGTACGATTCCGATCCGGATCCGGTCCGGATCCGGTCAGGTCATCCGGTCCGTTTGGCAGGGAACCGCAAGTGTGAACCGGCCCTAAGCCTGCTTTAAATTTCTCAATAACTTGATCCCTGACCTGTCTTGTGTGTTCTTTGGACTTCATGGTGTTGTTGTTTCCAATATTCTCTTAGACAACCTCTGAGGCCCTCACAGAGCAGCTGTATTTGTACTGACATTAGATTACACACAGGTGCACTCTATTTAGTCATTAGCACTCATCAGGCAGTGTCTATAGGCAACTGACTGCACTCAGATCAAAAGGGGGCCGAATAATTATGCACACACCACTTTGCAGTTATTTATTTGTAAAAAAAAATGTTTGGAATCATGTATGATTTTCATTCCACTTCTCATGTGTACACCACTTTGTGTTGGTCTTTCATGTGGAATTCCAATAAAATTAATTCATGTTTGTGGCAGTAATATGACAAAATGTGGAAAACTTCAAGGGGGCCGAATACTTTTGCAAGCCACTGTATATGACTGTGGTAGTCATCTAAAGGAAATACAGGGCTACCACCATGGGGACTTGCAGCATGATTTAAATCTTGTCTAGAAAGAGCTCTAACATGGACTTTATTTACCTCTTCCTGAATTATTGTGTTATAACATTTAAGTGGTAAATAAATGTTTATTTGTAATTCTTCTGGTCCACTGGAGATTATGGCTGCAGTTTACATTTCACATTACAATTTCAGCTCCTAAACTGAAAATAAGAATGTTAGACTGCAGGAATAAGCTTATTTTCAGTTCAGGTTTAATTAAAAAACAGACTTAGATTTCTTGACTTCAAAGGACATCCAAAGTTATAATTACTAGGTAGAGGATGGTGATATCTTGATCCATTCAGGGAGATCATTTTTACCTTTGTGACTTTTCATTTCTCTGAATTAAGATAGAGTGAGGTTTCAGAGTTGAACATGATAGACATATACCTTTTTTCTACCTAGGTATCTAACTCTAAAATCTTTGCCAGATATTACCAAACTCTGATTAGGTTGAATAGAGCAATATGTTGTTTATTTCCGATGACTGCGGTCTAGCGTGTGTACGGAGCTTAAAAAAAACTTGAACTGAAAATTAAAAGTCAAAACAAACATACACACGTCATGCTTACCTCCTATGTAGTCTACTCACCCATCTATTTCTCCTCTCCTGTGTGCTGTTCGTCCACTGTGATCAATGCAATTCTCCGTCCTCCATTTTGAAAATTACCATTACCCCATAACATCTTCCTGGTCAGCACACTGTTAAAATGTAATATCGCCCACCTGAGCCATAGGGAAACATGGACATCACCTTGAAAATTTTGTCAGAACTGGAAGAGATCTTTGTGAGAAGAAAATGGAGAGCTTCTGAGAGGAACTGATGGTGAGGTAAGTATGTAATATTCATTTAAAGGAACACCATGTGTTTATTTCAAATATTTTGACTCAGTTCAGGTTCCCTTTAAAGCTAAATACTCACCACTCGATGTAGGATGATGAATCCAGCGACGTCCCCCTGGCGATGAGCGTTCCATGACCCATCTTCCGGCCGGCAGGTACACTCGACGGGCGCAAATGGGAAGTCAAGCCATCATGGTACTTTGCGCAGAGTTGTCGGTGATCTTCAAGATACTCTGAACTCTCCCGAAAATGAGGTTTTTACTTTAAAAACCTCATTAACATTATTGCCCATCTTAAAACGCAGCAGAACCGCGGCTGAAAACCCCCTCAATCACCCCAAACTCACGGGAGTACATTGCCGGCTCCTTCCGCACAGAGGCAGCGCAGCTCTGCTTCTATGCACGTCAATCAGCCCGGATCGCCACCTCGCTCTCCCCCGCCCCTCTCAGTCTTCCTTCACTGAGAGGGGAGGGGGAGAGGCGGAGATACGCGCTGATTGATGCGCATAGAGACGGCAGAAAAATCCATGACCAAGAAAGTTGTGGATTTTGACTGCCGAGTAAGGAGTGAGTTTGGGGTGATCGAGGTGGTTTTCAGCCGCAGTTCTGCAGCGTTTTAAGAGAGACAATAATGTTAATGAGGTTTTTAAAATAAAAACCTCATTTTCGGGAGATTTCAGAGCCTCTTTAAAGATCTGATCTGCCCTGACGGTAGTTATCGCAGTGTGTCGCTGAATATTATTCACGTGATCGCGCACCTGCGCCTATGTCAAAAGATCACGGAAACAGTCGCTCATTACTTGCCGGTCGTCGGAAAAGTCGCTGGGAAAATCGCGCTGTGGGTACAGGCCACTGTTATCTCAAGCTACAGATTAAAACTCCAATTCAGTTGAGTTTAGTTCCAAGCTGGGTTTATGCAAAATAAAAAAGGATGGCATGGAATCTGATTGGCAGGTCCACATTTTTTCACTTTCACAATTACCATGGCCTGTTATCTATTGCATTTCATTGCAAGCGCTGAGTCACTGTTTTGTACCTTTATAAAGTATAAAAAATGTAAATAATCTGATTATAGAATTATAATTAATTCATGAAACACTGAGAACTGTATTAATTTAAAAAAAAAAAAAGTAAACCCAATAAAAAATAAAGAAATTGTTGTAATCCCTGCTGTTTCTGTGCTGGCTCCTGCGACTGCTGTCAGATGACTTTTTTTTATCAATAATTGATGGTGACTTTGAAACAATAGCCTCCATTTCCCTTCATTCAAGTATTATATTTCTTGTTGTCTGAACCACTCATTGATTTAAACTGACTTAATGTTTTATGAGTCATTAAAGACCAGGATCAAGTAAGAGTGGTTGTAGCTGTGTGTATAGGCTAATATACTTCCGTGTATTTCACTGCCACTTTAACGTTTTAGGAAAATTCTTCCACTTGTTAGAAAATGCCTCCAAAGTGGGGGCTGGTAGTTGTGACCATGCCTAGTGGTCTGCATTTTTGTTCATATTCATATAATTTTACAGTACCTTGTTATGTGTAATAAAATATGTACGGTATGTTTCTGCTATGCTCCAAGTCTTTAACCAGGCAAATTCCAGAAAATTTGTAGACTATGAGGTGCCTCAAAAGGGCCATTTTTAGGCATAGGCAAACTAGGCAGATGCCTGAAGCGATACCTGCAGGCCCTAGAGCTGTTCTTAGTACACTGTGCTTTATTGAATGTGTCATTTTGTATAAAACTACAGATTGTGACATTTTTTATCTGATTTCAACTGAAAAGTTATCACAATAAGACAGCAACCATGCCCCCTGTCATGTAATATCACATCATTTTGTTTCCATTCCTCCTTCCTAATCTAAATCAGGCCGTGAGGAAAGGTTACAGGCCAGAAATGTCATGCCTGCTACAGCTCTGTACTCAGACTACAACAATTGCTATAAACAGGATATTCCCAAATGAGATCCAAATGTGATTGGATACTAGAGGTGAAAGTAGCCATACACGGGTTGCTTTCGACTCGATATGCCAACCTGAATGATCCCTATCCAACTGGAATTCAAACAGATAGCGATCAATACCGTCCCTAAATAGCATGCTCAGCCTTAACAGATTTTAGCAGAAATCTACTGATTTTTCTTTGAGCCACATGCATTGTGCTTATTAGTAGTGATGCTCAAATACCCCTTTTCAAAATTCGAGTTAGGTCGAATTCGAATAGTAAATTATTCGAGGTCAGTCGAATATTCGAGTCGAATAATTTTTACTATTCGATTCGACCTCGGACTTCGAGCTCACTATTCGAGTCGGTATTCGAGCTCACTATTCGAGCTGACTATTCGAATTGGCCTTAAATAGCTTCCAACACTTGTTTTGAGGGTGAATGATGCAAGAAACATCTTTTTTTCCAAGTAACAACAGCAAGTGATTATGTGGGGATGTTCCTTTAAAAAAAAATGTGGAAAGAGAAGTTGTGTCCTTAATTTTGTTCAGTAGTGTTACTGTATATACTTGTTCTTCTTCTTCTTTATCTTTCTTCTTCTTCTTCTAGATCTTCTTCTTCTATATCTTCTTCTTCTTCTTCTATATTGTCTTCTTCTTCTTCTTCTTCTTCTTCATCATCTTCTTCTTCTTCTTCATCATCTTCTTCTTCTTCTTCTTCATCATCTTCTTCTTCTTCTTCATCATCTTCTTCTTCATCTTCATCTTCTTCATCTTCTTCTTCTTCTTCATCTTCATCTTCTTCATCTTCTTCTTCTTCATCTTCTTCTTCTTCTTCATCATCTTATTCTTCTTCTTCTTCATCTTCTTCTTCTTCTTCTTCATCTTCTTCTTCTTCTTCTTCTTCTTCTTCTTCTTCTTCTTCTTCTTCTTCTTCTTCATCTTCTTCTTCTTCTTCTTCATCTTCTTCTTCTTCTTCTTCATCTTCTTCATCATCTTCTTCATCTTCTTCATCTTCTTCTTCTTCTTCATCATCTTCTTCATCTTCTTCTTCTTCATCTTCTTCATCTTCTTCTTCTTTTTCATCTTCTTCTTCATCATCTTCTTCATCTTCTTCTTCATCTTCTTCTTCATCTTCATCTTCTCCTTCTTTTTCAATATCGTCTTCTTCTTCTTCACGTATTTCTCTTTTCAATTTTTTTTTAAAGAAATGCAGCTATTTTTGAGCGTAACAAATAGCTGGTGGGCGCACGCATGTTGGAAGCGCCATTGTATGTGCTCCCTGGCAGTGGAAACACAAAGACAGCAGGAGGTAAATTCAGCAGCAGGAGGAGGAGGATGAGTGTGTGGCAGCAGGCAGTCAATGAGGCAGGCAGCTCGCCGTGACATAATAGCCCTGGTACCTAGCGGTGATACCAGGGCTGTAAATAAACACAACAGGAGGTCCCAGACAGCGGTCGTGCAGCCCACATTGTGTCCAATACACAACTGGGACAACACAGTTTTCAACCCGGGCACCTCAGAAAAATTAAACCTTTTTTTTTTTTTTTATGGTTTGTTTGGTTTTGGTTTTGCAACCAATATAGCTATTGTTTGACGTAATAGCTGGTGGCAGAGTGGCAGCAGAAGGTAATTCTGTGTACCCTGGCAGTGGGAAACACAGACAGACAGCAACAGCAGCAGGAGGAATGGAGGAGTAATGTGAGCAGCTATTGTTTGAAGTAATAGCTGGTGGCAGAGTGGCAGCAGAAGGTAAATCATCTGTGTAGTGTACCCTGGCAGTGGGAAACACAGACAGACAGCAGCAGCAGCAGCAGGAGGAGGTATGGAGGAGTAGTGTGAGTGTGGCAGCAGGTAGGCAGCGTGACATAATAGCCCTGGTACCTAGCGGTGATACCAGGGCTGTAAATAAACACAACAGGAGGTCCCAGACAGCGGTCGTGCAGCCCACATTGTGTCCAATACACAACTGGGACAACACAGTTTTCAACCCGGGCACCTCAGAAAAATTAAACCTTTTTTTTTTTTTTTATGGTTTGTTTGGTTTTGGTTTTGCAACCAATATAGCTATTGTTTGACGTAATAGCTGGTGGCAGAGTGGCAGCAGAAGGTAATTCTGTGTACCCTGGCAGTGGGAAACACAGACAGACAGCAACAGCAGCAGGAGGAATGGAGGAGTAATGTGAGCAGCTATTGTTTGAAGTAATAGCTGGTGGCAGAGTGGCAGCAGAAGGTAAATCATCTGTGTAGTGTACCCTGGCAGTGGGAAACACAGACAGACAGCAGCAGCAGCAGCAGGAGGAGGTATGGAGGAGTAGTGTGAGTGTGGCAGCAGGTAGGCAGCGTGACATAATAGCCCTGGTACCTAGCGGTGATACCAGGGCTGTAAATAAACACAACAGGAGGTCCCAGACAGCGGTCGTGCAGCCCACATTGTGTCCAATACACAACTGGGACAACACAGTTTTCAACCCGGGCACCTCAGAAAAATTAAACCTTTTTTTTTTTTAATGGTTTGTTTGGTTTTGGTTTTGCAACCAATATAGCTATTGTTTGACGTAATAGCTGGTGGCAGAGTGGCAGCAGAAGGTAATTCTGTGTACCCTGGCAGTGGGAAACACAGACAGACAGCAACAGCAGCAGGAGGAATGGAGGAGTAATGTGAGCAGCTATTGTTTGACGTAATAGCTGGTGGCAGAGTCTAACGCGTGCGTTTTTCCGCGTGCGTTTCTGCGTTTCTGCGTTTGCATGGCATGTAGTCATGCAATGTGCGGAAAAAAGCAGAAAACTGTGCGAATACAAAACGCGGAAAAAAACGCGAACGCAAACGCGCACAAACGCATGCGGCGCAGCGTTTCCCGAGCTAGGCTATTATTTTCAATAGCCTCTAAAATCGTGCGCGTTTTGCCGTTCGCGGCAAAACGCGCAAAAACGCATGTAGTGTGTTCCCTGTGTATTCTGTTTTGCTTTGCACACTTCCTGTGGGAGAGAACCTATGATGTAATTTCCATCCCCGGGGTATATATTGATGATTGATTGAGCTGGTGCGCTGCAACCTCTGGTACTCTCTCTCTCTCTCTCTCTCTCTCTCTCTCTCTCTCTCTCTCTCTCTCTATATATATATATATATATATATATTGTATATATTACTTGGGATATATACAGTGGGTTGCAAAAGTATTCGGCCCCCTTGAAGTTTTCCACATTTTGTCACATTACTGCCACAAACATGCATAAATTTTATTGGAATTCCACATGAAAGACCAATACAAAGTGGTGTACATGTGAGAAGTGGAACGAAAATCATACATGATTCCAAACATTTTTTACAAATCAATAACTGCAAAGTGGAGTGTGCGTAATTATTCGGCCCCCTTTGATCTGAGTGCAGTCAATTGCCTATAGACCTTGCCTGATGAGTGCTAATGACTAAATAGAGTGCACCTGTGTGTAATCTAATGTCAGTACAAATACAGCTGCTCTGTGAGGGCCTCAGAGGTTGTCTAAGAGAATATTGGGAGCAACAACACTGTGAAGTCCAAATAACACACAAGACAGGTCCAAGACAGGTCAGGGATCGAGTTATTGAGAAATTTAAAGCAGGCTTAGGCTACAAAAAGATTTCTAAAGCCTTGAACATCCCAAGGAGCACTGTTCAAGCGATCATTCAGAAATGGAAGGAGTATGGCACAACTGTTAACCTACCAAGACAAGGCCATCCACCTAAACTCACAGGCCGAACAAGGAGAGCGCTGATCAGAAATGCAGTCAAGAGGCCCATGGTGACTCTGGACGAGCTGCAGAGTTCTACAGCTCAGGTGGGAGACTCTGTCCATAGGACAACTATTAGTCGTAAACTGCACAAAGTTGGCCTTTATGGAAGAGTGGCAAGAAGAAAGCCATTGTTAGCAGAAAGCATAAGAAGTCCCGTTTGCAGTTTGCCACAAGCCATGTAGGGGACACAGCAACCATGTGGAAGAAGGTGCTCTGGTCAGATGAGACCAAAATGGAACATTTTTGCCAAAATGCAAAACGCTATGTGTGGCAGAAAACTAACACTGCACATCACTCTGAACACACCATCCCCACTGTCAAATATGGTGGTGGCAGCATCATGCTCGGGGGTGCATCTCTTCAGCAGGGACAGGGAAGCTGGTCAGAGTTGATGGGAAGATGGATGGAGCCAAATACAGGGCAAACTTGGAAGAAAACCTCTTGGAGACTGAAAAAGACTTGAGACTGGGGCGGAGGTTCACCTTCCAGCAGGACAATGACCCTAAACATAAAGCCAGGGCAACAATGGAATGGTTTAAAACAAAACATATCTATGTGTTAGCCCAGCCAAAGTCCAGATCTAAAACCAATCGAGAATCTGTGGCAAGATCTGAAAACTGCTGTTCACAAACGCTGTCCATCTAATCTGACTGAGCTGGAGCCGTTTTGCAAAGAAGAATGGGCAAGGATTTCAGTCTCTAGATGTGCAAAGCTGGTAGAGACATACCCTAAAAGACTGGCAGCTGTAATTGCAGCAAAAGGTGGTTCTACAAAGTATTGACTCAGGGGGCCGAATAATTACGCACACCCCACTTTGCAGTTATTTATTTGTAAAAAATGTTTGGAATGATGTATGATTTTCGATCCACTTTCTACATGTACACCACTTTGTATTGGTCTTTCACGTGGAATTCCAATAAAATTGATGCATGTTTGTGGCAGTAATGTGACAAAATGTGGAAAACTTCAAGGGGAACTGAAGAGAGAGGTATATGGAGGCTGTCATGTTTATTTCCTTTTAATCAATACCAGTTGCCTGGCAGCCCTGCTGGTCTATTTCTCTGCAGTAGTATCTGATTAAAACCAGAAACAAGCATGCAGCTAGTCTTGTCAGATCAGACTTATAAGTCTGAACCACTGAAACACCTGATCTGCTGCATGCTTGTTCAGGGGCTATGGCTAATAGTATTAGAGGCAGAGGATCAGCAGGGCTGCCAGGCAACTGGTATTGTCTAAAAGGAAATAAACATGACAGTCTCCATATACCTCTCTCTTCAGTTCCCCTTTCAAGGGGGCCAGATACTTTTGCAACCCACTGTTTATATATATATATATATATATATATATATACTGTATTGTATATATTACTTGGGATATATATATATATATATATATATATATATATATATATATATATATAGTACAGTCAATGCTACACTACAGGATTCATGAATGCACTCTGACACAACGATGAGGAAGGCTGACCTACATATTAGATTCTATAGACCACCTCTCTCATGTCAAGTTAGATCTCCCTTACTGCCAATTTATTTTATGTCTCTCGAGATTAAATCACTCCATTTGCATTAAGTGTTTTAGAAGTTCCACATTAAAATTGTAGTGGGGGGACGGATCTAACCAATTTTTCAGAACCGCTTTTTCATTGCCAAGTAGACGCATATGCTCTAATTTAGTTATTGCACCTTCCAATAGATCAGCATTACGGAAGAGACAAAAGAGAAGGTGGTGGCTAACATTAGTGGCAGAGTGGGAAAGGGTTAACAATTCCTGCGAGAAGAAGTGGATGAATTTACATGACTATAACATATGGTGAAGGTTTGGGGATAGATCCACCTGCACAGTGAATGTTTACATGGTGTTCAATAAAAACATGTAAACATTTAATTATTTGTGTAGTATTAGTTAAAGAGAGTCTGAAGCCTTAAAAATTATCTCTTTTTACTTACAATTCCTCTTCAGTATTATGCCACTAGCTAAAACGCTGCATTCCCTTGGCTGAACGATGCCTCTTTACCCCCAAATCCCCGGGGCAAAATCCAGGGATCACTTCCTGTAAGAGGCAGAGCTTTCCA
The DNA here is from genome assembly GCF_040937935.1 of Hyperolius riggenbachi. NCBI lineage: Eukaryota > Metazoa > Chordata > Amphibia > Anura > Hyperoliidae > Hyperolius > Hyperolius riggenbachi. Next base: position 389,566,304 of record NC_090649.1, read on the forward strand.
CTGTAGCTCTGCCTCCAGGCACGCCAATCTGCTCCGATCGCTGCCTCTCCCCGCCCATCTCGGTCTTCTTTCACTGACAGGGGCGGGGAGAGGCGGAGATCCGGGCACAGATTGACGCACCTGGAGGCAGAGCTACAGCAGAAAGCTCTGCCTCTCCAGGCAGCAAAATGTTTGCCCCGGGAATTGGGGGTAAAGAGGCATCGTTCAGCCACGGGAATGCGGCGTTTTAGCTAGTGGCATAATACTAAAGAGGAACTGTAAGTAATAAGAGATATTTTTAAGGCTTCAGACTCTCTTTAAAGCAGACTGTGATTGTCTATTGTTGTGACTTAGATGAAGATCACATCACATTTTATGACCAGTTTGTGCAGAAACCTATATAATTCCAAAGGGTTTATACACTTTTTATTGCTACTGTATTTATTCCATATACTTCTTGCTTTCTTGTTTATTTTCAGGTGATACTGGTATTTTTTTATTTTTTTTGAGTGATTTTTCAGCGGAAACAAACACTGAAAACTGCAGCGATTTTCGCTGATTTTGCAGCGCTTCTATAGCACTGAAATGCGATCGCCGGGAAATCGCCTCAAAATGGTGCAGGCAACGCGTTTGCATTTCGCGATTTTGGCCGATTTGCGGCGATTAGCGCAAATAGCCCAAGTGAGAACGGGCCCATAGGGTTTTATTACACTAGCACTTTTAAAAAGTGCTAGCGTTTGAGTGTTTTGCCGAAATCGCGGCAAAACGCTCTAGTGTGAATGGGCCCTTATAGCTGAAAGGGCAACTGATGAGTAAGGTAATACTCATGATTTCCTATGGCTGAAGAGGGCAATATTACAGTTTAACAGTTTGCTAACCTGGAAGCTGTTACAGGGTCATATATGCCATTTTTAAACTGGAGGATGGAGAATTCCATCGATCACAGTAGACAAACAGGATGCAAGAGAGGAGAAAGAGATTGAGAAATAGACTACACAGGAGGTAAGTATGACGTGTGTATGTTTGTTTTTGCTTTTAATTTTCAGTTTAGGTTTTCTTTAAGGAAAAACATTAAGGGCTCCTTCACACTAGGGGTGTTCTCAGCCTTTTTTCAAGCGCAGGCGATTCTTAAAATCACCCACAAAACGCTTGTGCAATAAATCTCTATGAGAAGGTTCATATCAGCGTGGTTTGTGTGCTGTGCATGCAGCAAAGCGGTGTCTGGACCATTTTTGCGGCGATTTTGCCTCAATGGAAGGTATAGGAAAGACGCAAACGCTCACAAAAACGCTTAGTGCAGCGATTGCATTTGCGTTTTAAGAATAAATGTATTGTATTTATTCTTTTCTAGGTCAAAGAGTTCACTTCCTGACTTGCATCAGGGAGTGAATAAAAAAAAAAAACACTCGGGAAAAGCGTTTAAAAAAACGCTTTTCACAAAAATGCAACACCCACCCAAGCGCTGGGAATAAAAAAAAATTGCTTCAAAAAAAGCCCAACGTGAACGCTAATGCGAGCAGAACGCAATGTGAACGAGGCCTGACAGTTTTTCCATCTATCCCACATTAGATTAACCTTGTGTGGCGCTCCCCTATGTGTGTATATCAGCTTGATACTGGTATCTTAATGTTTGAGCACTGTGAGAGATGAGTATATTAAAATGCAGGTCAAAAATATGTTTAAAATTCAGTGTCCCTTAGTAACCAATTAGCAATCATCTGTGATCTGACCGCAAAATATTCTGATCATTTGCTGGGAGGTGCTGTGTTTTGTGCTGTACATAATAAGTGGACTATGAGTTTGCTTTTCAAATTAGGCCTTTTTAAGCGATGCCTTCTGTTGCTAAGCAATTTAAGAAAGGCCAGGCAGGCTCAAGTCTCTGAAAACCATGGTGTGCCTGTCATGCCTTATATGTATATCTGCGTATCTGATACAGTGTTCAGAAACAATATCTATATGTGGGGAGGTTAATGAGGACTGATAGTAGGAATGCAAGCAGAACTAGTGACTTTATCTAATAGGGATCTATAGTCTTTGGGTCAATATCCAGTACTAATTCAGTTTGTTTTAACAATCATTTTCTGCCTCTGCTCCAACATCCTTCCTAAACAGCAGCTGGCTGCATTGTGAACCCCAAATGCATCAGATTCCCCACCACCATTATAATGTGATTGACGTTCAGATAGCTCTGGCATGGATAAGCAGATCAGCTGATTGCTTCTGGTCATGGATGATGTATAAGAGGATAACTCTCAGCAGATTCAGGCAGATAGATACCTCTGGTAGAAAATAAATTAAATTGCTTTGCATGCTTCTCCAGGAATTTCTAGCATTCAATGCATTGGGTTGCCAACAAAAGGGATACAGGTTGTTCTTGGTAGTTACATTCAGGGCAAACTAAGGCAAGGAGGCTTCCTTTTTAGGGTTGACCATTTCTGAAAAAAGGGACATTTTTAAGTGTAGTCAGTCTAGGCAGTTGCCTAGCCTTGCATGTTCTGGAGAGGGCATTAATCAACCCTGCAAACACAATTTGGTACTTACCGTATTTTTTGGACCATAGGACGCACTTTTTCTTCCCCAAAAGTGGGAGGGAAAAGTACCTGCGTCTTATGGTCCGAATGTAACAATTGAGACCACCCTAAGGAGCCCACACATACACAGCAGCTGACCCCCTGCATCCACCGCAGTAGCGCATAACTTACTATTCCTCCATACATGAACTTGATCCCTTTCAGATGCCCGCTGGTCAATAACCTGGGACGCTGTCAATCAGGAACCACTGCAGCAGCCAGACACGCTAACCACTGCCGTCAACCGCATCAGTTTTCTGCCTGGCCTCTGCCTCCATCTGTTTTATTCAGATGCCTGCTGGTCAATAACCTGGGACGCTGTCAATCAGGGCCGCTGCAATGGCCAGACACGCTAACTCCCGACGTCCACCGCACCACTTTATGCATCTGCTTCGTCTCTTATCTTCATATATTCCTATAAGATGCCCGGCCCATTGTCTAATTACTTGGGGACGCAGTCAATCATGGCCGCTGCACCGCCAAACACGCTGACCCCACGCCGTCCATCACACCAGCACTCGCTATTCCTACTGTGTAATCCATTCAGACTCCCGCTGGCCAATCAGGCGGGGGCCGATGGTCTTGAGGGCGGGACAAGGCACTGCCATACTAGCCAATCACTGCACTCGCTGATCTCAGAGCGTGCAGTGATTGGCTAGTATGGCAGAGCCTTGTCCCGCCCTCAAGACCATCAGCCCCCGCCTGATTGGCCAGCGGGAGTCTGAATGGATTAAACAGTAGGAATAGCGAGTGCTGGTATGATGGACGGCGTGGGGTCAGCGTGTTTGGCCGGTGCAGCGGCCATGATTGACTGCGTCCCCACGTAATTAGAAAACGGACCGGGCATCTTATAGGAATATATGAAGATAAGAGTCGAAACAGATGCGTAAAGTGGTGCGGTGGACGTCGAGAGTTAGCGTGTCTGGCCATTGCAGCAGCCCTGATTGACAGCATCCCAGGTTATTGACCAGCAGGCATCTGAATAAAACATATGGAGGCAGAGGCCAGGCAGAAAACTGAAGCGGTGGACGGCAGGGGTTAGCATGTCTGGCTGCTGCAGCAGCCCTGATTGACAGCGCCATCACGTGATTGGCCGTCAGGCATCTGAAAAGGACATATGGAAGAAGAGTAAGTGATGCGCTGGACGGCGACCTGGACAGAGAGAGGGGGACACAGGACTAACAAAGGAAGGACATGGGGGACACAGAATGGACATAGGTGGACACAGAAAGCACTGAGGAGGACACAGAGGGACACAAAAGGTAAAAGGGGGACCCAGAAGGTACAAGGGAGACATAAAAATTTTGGGGAATTGGAGGAACAGGTTCATAAGACGCCCCTGTGCCATGGACGCACCAGGATAAGTATGTATATTTTTTTTCCAGATTTTTGTCCTCTAAATCTAGGTGCGTCTTATGGTCCGGAGCGTCTTATGGTCCGAAAAATACGGTATGTATTATACCGTCTGAAGAGTTTGGCAGTTCCTTGTTTAAAGAGAAACTCCGACCAAGAATTGAACTTTATCCCAATCAGTAGCTGATACCCCCTTTTACATGAGAAACCTATTCCTTTTCACAAGCAGACCATCAGGGGGCGCTGTATGACTGATATTGTGGTGAAACCCCTCCCACAAGAAGCTCTGAGTACCGTGGTACTTCTGGCAGTTTCCTGTCTGTGAACCTTGTTGCATTGTGGGAAATAGCTGTTTACAGCTGTTTCCAACTGCCAAAAAAAGCATGCAGCAGCTACATCACCTGTCAGCAGTAAAAATGTCACCATGTGATAAATGTCAGAATGTGAATCAGGGATTTAAAAGATTTTACAAAGGGAAAACACTGACTAAATCATTTATACATAATTATTGTAAAAATGAAGCATTTTTTTATTACATTATTTTCACTGGAGTTCCTCTTTAAGTTCTGTTTGCTCCACTACCAAGATGTAACCCTTTTTGAAAAGCTCAAAGTCCAGGCTTTCCGATAACACCAGGTCCCATGTCAGTGTAATGCTCCGCTGCCAAGTTAAAGAGTTCTGAAGTAGGGGTGACCCCTGCATCTTGAGAGGTGAAGAGGGAGTATAGCTGGGCTGCTCCTTCGTCTTAATAGAGTCTGCAGCCCCGGCCAATAACACACAGAGAGAAGTCAGGAGGGTGTATAGCTTGTCTGCTCCTTCGTGTTCTGTAATAAAATCCCCTGTGAAAGAAGACGACCTCCCTGGGGTGCTGCTGATCATCAATGTCGGGTTTGTTCGGTACTTCTGCAATCACGCTTTGTGCAGCCAAGATGCAGGGGATACCCCTCATTCAAAACCTTTTAACTTGGCAACAGGAGCATTACACTGATATGGGACCTGGTGTAATGGAAAGCCACGACTTTCAGCTTTTTAAAAAGGGTTAAATCTTGGTAGTGGAGCAAACAAAACTGAAACAAGGACCACCACCATCCACGACTCACATACAAGCCAACCCCCCAACGTTTGGCCCCCTTTTTGGGGGTCAAAAATTCGGCTTGTATGCGAGTATGTACGGTACTTGTAGGCTAGCTAAGCCAGCCAGCCAGCCAGTGATCAACATCAGTTAGTTGCAGTCACTGCCACAGTTGTTCAGTCACTAAGTTTAGTCAGTGACCTTGTACTTTGCTACTAGCATGCAGCCGGTTAGTTTGCTGTGCGCATAGTGCAGGCAGACCACGGCGCTGTACACTGATTTTTGTGTTCTGTTTTACTGTATTCCCTATTTTGTTTGTTTTTTCTTTTCTGAAAAATCAATAAAAGCCCTCTGTTGTATTCCGTCTGTCCCCAGGCCCACACACACATATTGATTGTAAAAAGCAGCACACTTTCTTCACCTCTAAATTTTGTGCATAGTATACAACATGTCTGGCAGGGATTGTGGGTGTGGCAGAAGAGGGAGTGTCATTGCCTCCGCCACTTCTGGGACTGGTCCACGGCAAGGGAGAGGCACTCAATTGTATGGGGTGCAGCAGGGAGGCGTCCATCAGCAGCACAGCCTGTATCGAGTCAGCCGACACCGGAGTCGCCCATTTTCAGCCCCTTGGGTCGCCGTGTGGTCATTCAGGAGATAGACTCACAGGCATTGATGGACATGAAGACGGAGGAGCAGCTCATCATTACTTTATCCCAGACCTCCGCTGTTAGCAGCACTCTCAGCAGCAGCAGACCCACGCTTGCTGTGACATCACCGATGCATGTAATTTTTTGGGCAGCATTATCATGCTGTGGTACCACCAGTGAGGTGCCATGGTTGTTATGTGCTGCCGCACTGACCGCTTTAGTCCTCATTCTACCGCCGTAAGCCGCCACGACAACTCTGCTGCCATGTCATTGCTATCGCTGCAAGGAAAAAAAAACATTTACAAAAACCTCAGTGGTACCATCTCCGCCAGGTGCCATTGGGACTCACATTCACCTCTATGATTGCTTTAAGTGTATTTCCCTGTTTAAAACCACTTATTACCAATTAATAGCCGCATTTAAAGTGTTGATTTAACTTTAAAATCCAATTTCTCAAAAACTAAAAGTTCTTTTGGGATTTTTTTTTTGTTTAAGTTGTAGCCCCTTATCACCTTTATAATCCATGCAATTTGGGGAATTTTAGCATGTATGGGGGCCTTGCAATTAGCTAAAAAGCTTTTCTGTGATCAATTCCGTGATCACGTCCGTGAATTTCCATGATTGCCTCATTCACGGGAAAAAAATCTGGGTCGAATTCGTGAGTCCGTTTCAAATCCGGAAATTAATCACGGAATTTCCAGATTTTTTTTCAATCACGGCCGAATAGTCGAATCCGTGATTGGGGGGTATCCGAGTATCACTGGTTTCTGACAAGATTAGCTCCATGCTTGTTTTAGGTGTGTGATTCAGACACTACTGACCAGAAAAATCACCAGGACGCCAGGAAATGATATTGTATAAAAGGAAACAAATATGGAAACCTCCATATGTCTCTCACATCGGGTTTATTTTAAGTATGGAGCAAAAGAGTCACAATATATGCTACAAGGAGCTAGTAATTAGATTACAGGGTTTCATTGGAACACTCGATTACCATAAAAATGGCAACCAGATTAGCATAACACTTGTGTGACGGTCCTATTAATGTTCAAATTAAGTTTGTAATTTACTATATTGCTTAGCAGCAGAATGTGTCTGTATAACCCAACCAATGTAGACTAGGATCGTCATATTCACAAGGTAGTTTTGTTATGTGGAGCCATTCTCATTCTTGAATTTCTTTTGTGAATATGACGTATAATTTGTAAATAAAAAACAGTTTGCTCTATAGCAGTTACTTGGAATCTTCATCTTTGACAGTGCAGATTGAGAAAACAAAGGGCTTAATTCACAAAACTTTTCTGTTCAATTATCTCAACTTATTTATTAACTCACAATTTATCTATTCTTAAATGACTTAAAGTGAATGGGAACCGCATTTTAAAAAAAATGATGTAAATACTTACCTAAGGAGAGGGAAGGCTCTGGGTCGTACAGAGTCTTCCGTCTCCTCTCTTGGTGCCCTCTATCCTGTGCTGGCTCCCCCCGTTTCAATCCCCCACCAAAAGGGTATTTGGAAGTCTTCGAGAGCCGTGTCCTCCCGAAGACGTGCGGCTCCATACTGCACAGGTGTGAGCGTGCAAGAGAGCGTGCTTGCGCAGGTGCAGTACAGGGCCGCCCTTCTTCAGGAGCACTTGGGTTCCCTGAAGACTTCTGAAGCCTCCTTCGGTCGGGTAAAGCATTATTTGACTAAATTAGTCAAATACTGCTACCGGGCGAGTCAGCACTGGAACGAGGGGACCAGGAGAGGGGCGGGAAGGCTCTATACAACCCAAAACCTTCCCTCTCCTTGGGTAAGTATCTGTCTCATTTTTTTAAATGCGGTTCCCATTCACTTTAACTCATGATTTAGCTCTCCTTAACTGACTTAACTCATTGTTTAGCTCTCCTTATCTAACTGAACTCACGATTTAGCTCTCCTTCACTAACTGAACTAATTGTTTAGCTCTCCTTATCTAACTTAACTCATGGTTTAGCTCTCCTTAACTGACTTAATTAATTGTATAACTCTCCTTAACTGACTTAAATCGTGGTTTAGCTCTCCTTATCTATTTATTTCCTGAATTATCTCTCCTTATTTGTTTATCTCCTGCATAGCACTCCTTACAGTTAAGGTGAAAAATAAGTAACCTTTGTGAATCAACCCCAAAGTTTGTTTACCTGCAAAACCAAACATTATTTTCTAATGTTATAGTTGGTGGATGGATGATTGCAATATTTAATTTTTCCAAAATACTATATGTACTGAAGTGCACTAGAAACATGGGACAGGGCACAGTATCATCTTGCATAGGGCCCCAAATGGCTGAAACACCTCTGGTTGGAAGTGCGCAGGGAACTAGGCCTCTTGTCCATGCACTCCATGCAGAGCTTGGAGAGTGTCAGGGGGGCCCTGATACTGTCACAACCTTTGCATCCCCTATTAGTACACCACTGCTCACATGCTAGTAGCAGGTCCCACATGGGGCTGTGTGGGAATGTATGCAGTAAGACATGGTGCTACTGTGTATAAGTATAGAAGTTAGTTTATTTACATGTTGCAATGCATTTTGGGCAGGAAAGGCACCCCCTCCTCCTTCATCAGGCAAAGGCCGCAAAGTGCAGGCAGCAGCAGGAGAGCAACACACAGCGCCGCCCTCCATGGGCTGAGCGCCCGCACAGTGCAGGGACATCTCGCAGCTGTTAAAGTACTGCAGAGTGGAACACCCAGCACCAGGGAGGAGAATACTTGCCTACAAGCCCAGGCCCGAGCTAGAGGGACAAAGTGCAATCACTGAAACACCCATACGGGTCTCCCAGCAACTGATCCAGGTGAGATTATTCTTTGGCCGCTTTTCCACTTTCTGATCTTTATACAGTTGTCCCTTCAATTTGTTGTCTCCCTGCCCCCCACCTGAAGAAAAAAAAATTATCTTCAACTTGGTGCAAGCAGAGAAGTGATATGCTACAGAAGGAGGTCTGGCTACCAGTGAGAAAACCTGCACTTCTCTTACTAGCAAAGTATTTATAGCAGATAATGATGGGGGAAGATGAGTGACATGGAGGATGTACATGAAAAGACCTTCTAGATTTGTGACTCGTGGGAAGCTATTACTAAGTACGAAGATGTTTGCCCATTTATTGGCCTCCAGTTTCAAAGTAGGTCTTTAATTTCTAGAGATCTAAGAAGCTTTGGTCACTTTAATACCGAAACAATCAAGTCATTTCTCACAGTTTTACTTGATCCTAACATAATTGTTTTTCCTAAGTATAAAATCATCCACAGCATTCATGTACCTTGTCTTTTTTATACTAAATGATGAAAACAACTTAAACAATCTATCTAAACACAGATTAGAAACTATATTTGACCAGAGGGCAGTTTGTGAAACAATATGCGTTTCATGGCAGAGTTCTACAAAATAACAAAGCGAAAACGTCACTAGCAAGGAATCTAATATTCAGGGTAAATTGTAAAAGTCAGAACAGAAGCCAAACAAGCAATTCTCCATAACAAAAAAACAAAACAAAAAAAAGCAATGTAAAATATTGACATAAACTCATTATATTTATAACCTTGTGGAAACATTTATTTCTGTGATATTTGTTAATCTTGTCCATATAAACAATTTAGGATTTTAACGCCTGTGTGGTTATCGTAAATGTTTAGGTCTAAACCAGAAAAAAAGTCCAGAACAGCTGCCGCTGGGCATTCAACCAGTGTGAACTATAATATAACCAGTAATCCCATGATTCTACAAAAATAATCCGCCGCATGCCCCTGCCAAGCAGCGCCGGGCGTGCCCACCTGTGGAGTGGCCACCGACAGCACAGTAGGCAGTTGTAATATCCATGTGCAGCACTGTGTCTAAATCATACTACAACTGCCTTTTAGTATATAAAACCAGTAATCCCCCAGGCTTTAAAAAGAATCTAGTGCACACGAGCCCCCACATGGATGGATTTATTTATCTGAATGGAGGTAGCTATTTGGTTGCCCAGTACCCCCCCCCCCCCCCCCTGTATACCATTGTATGATAAGTCGCACCAGGTAAGTTATGCTTTTAATGTTAGGTTAGTGGTTAGGTCTTCCCCGTCACCGCCGTGGGAAAGTCTAGTAGGAATGATTTGTGCACACATTATTGCTGAAGCTAACGCCCTCCATTGCTGTACCTGTTTGAATGCATGTTGTGTAATATAGTCCATTGGAGCTCTGCACTTCTTTGCAGCTAAATCAACTCAGGTGCAGCCTTCTGTATTTGGAAGCGCTGACTACACGCTCTTCTCTATGTAAAATGTTCTAAGTATACTTGTGGTAGCCTGCATCCAATCTGCATTCAAATTTTAGATTAGGGACTAGCACATAAATTTGCACTTAATTTGCATAATTTTGCATCTGATTTGGATTCAAGGCGTGTATTTAGCCCCTGTGGGTCTGTACACGCCCCTGATGGTTTATAAACCAGTTGCAGCCTGTGGGCGCTGTCATTTTTGTTTGTCTGTCTTGAAGAAATGTGTATACCATTGTATGATAAGTCGCACCAGGTAAGTTATGCTTTTAAAGAGAATCTGTATTGTTAAAAGCGCACAAAAGTAAACATACCAGTGCGTTAGGGGACATATCCTATTACCCTCTGTCACAATTTCGCCGCTCCTCGCCGCATTAAAAGTGGTTAAAAACAGTTTTAAAAAGTTTGTTTATAAACAAACAAAATGGCCACCAAAACAGAAAGTAGGTTGATGTACAGTATGTCCACACATAGAAAATACATTCATACACAAGCAGGCTGTATACACCCTTCCTTTTGAATCTCAAGAGACCATTTGTGTGTTTCTTTCCCCCTGCAGCTATCTTCCACTGAAGTGTCAGGCTGTTTCTTCCTGCAGAGTACAGACAGCTCTGCCTGTATGTAATTCCTCAGTATGTGAAAGCCCAGCCAGCTCAGAGGAGGATTTATCCAGCTTGTAAAAGATAATAGAGCAGAGAGAAGCTGCACTAATCTAAATAACACACAGCAGTGTGCAGAGAGGGGCCTGGAGGGGGGAGATGCATCACAGAACCACAACACCGAAGAACTTGGCAGCCTTCCAGACACAGGCTGACAAGTCTGACAAGAGAGAGATATGTTGATTTATTACAGAGATGGTGATAGTAGAACGTGCTGCAGTAAGCCAGAACACATTAGAATAGCTTTTGGAACTTGTAGGATGATAAAAAACAGGATGCAATTTTTGTTACGGAGTCTCTTTAATGTTAGGTTAGTGGTTAGGTCTTCCCCGACGGGGCATGTCACCGCCGTGGGGAAGTCTAGTAGGAATGATTTGTGCACACATTATTGCTGAAGCTAAATGTAATGATTGGTGTCAGCTAAACAGATTTTTTCTGATTATTGGTGATCTGCAGTATCACCAATAATACAGATGCTATACCTGATTACCTGTGATCTGCAGAATCACCAATAATACTAGTATAGCCGGACACAGGACTACCAATGTGTTAGGTTGTTGGTGCAACAGTAATAGAGAAAAGAGGAAGTCTCCCGAGGAGCGGGAGACTTCAGACAGTACTGCAGCCAAGGACCACCTGTGGAGCAGGCGATTCTGGCTGTGCTACAGCTAAAGGTCACCTGAGGAGCAGGTGAAATAAGACAGTACTGCAGCCAGGGGACACCTGAGGTGCAGGTGTAACAGGCAGTGCTGCAATAGAGCTTCACTAGATGAGCGAGTGATACAGACTGTACTGCAGCCAGTGAACACCTGAGATGCAGGTGTAACAGGCAGTGCTTCAATAGAGCTTCACTAGATGAGCGAGTGATACAGACTGTACTGCAGCCAGTGGACACCTGAGGTGCAGGTGTAACAGGCAGTGCTGCAATATAGTTCCACCTGAGGAGCTGTTGAATACTACAAATCCCTCACCAGTGGCTAGGCCCACTGGCAAGGCTAGAGAGGTCAGACAAGCCGAGTTGGCAACGTACGGACAGATCAGGTACAAAGACAGAAGACTGATTCAGAGTTCGGGTTCAGGCAGAGTCGGCAACGTGAATCAGATGAGCAGAGGTACAGAGTCAGTAAGCAAGAGCGTAGTCAAAGAAAGCAGAAGGTCATAACAAATAATACAATGATTTAGTACTTTAAGCTATCAACAGAAACTGGCTAAGTGGGGATCCGGCCGGTTCTAGCACACTTTGGGATCTAACTAGGGTCTGAGCGCTCACACACAAGCATTCGCAACAGCAGATGCAGAACAACTGACAGGCATGTCCTATATATACTAAGTTGCTCCGCAGCGCCGCCCCAGCCACTCAGCCATTCCGAAGTACTGTTGGAGTAAGCTGACTAAGCGGATCAGCTGACTCCCCTTCCATTCGCATAAAGGTCCTGTCGCCTGGCGCGCGCGCGTAGCTCTTAATCTGTGTGCAATAGAAGGACCAGGCAGCTCAGCAGCATGTAACTGTGCGGAAGAAGCCGCCGGCTGATACGCGGAGACCGACGCCATGCCGCCTGTCTCAGCGGCGGCATCTCCGCTATTCCTTACAATACCCCCCCCCCCTGAGGAATGGACCCCTGACACTTCCTTCCAGGCTTCTCAGGATGTAACTCATGAAACTCTCTCTTTAAATCCTCAGCATGCATGCGACAATCTGGCACCCAAGTTCTTTCCTCCAGGCCGTACCCCTTCCAATGGACCAGGTGTTGTACAACATTCTGCACCAATCGAGAGTCCAAAATCTTCTCGATCTCATACTCAGGTTGGTCATCAACCATCACAGGGAGGGGGGCGGGACGGGGGCGGAACCCACGTGCACTGCAGGCTTCAATATGGCTCATGCTGGCTGGGAGATCAATCGCATAAGTGACGTCATTATTTTTTCTGGACACAGGGTACGGGCCTATAAATCTGGGTCCTAACTTAGGTGACGGTTGTTTTAACGCTATATGCTGAGAAGATACCCACACCATGTCCCCTGGAGAAAACTTCCACTCTACAGACCGCCTCTTATCCGCCTCTTATCCGCCTGTTTCTTCTGAGTCTGGAAAGCTTTCCCTAAATTCCTCTTAACCAACACCCAAATCTCCTTCAATGCCCTTTGCCAATCCTCCAGGGCTGGGAAAGGAGTGGATGCCACAGGTAACGGAGAAAACTTGGGAGATTTTCCCGAGACCACCTGAAAAGGGGAAAATCCAGAGGATGCACTTTTCAGGTTATTATGCGCAAATTCTGTGAACGGTAAGAACTTTACCCAATCTGACTGGGCATCGGCCACATAACACCTGAGGAATTGTTCAAGGGACTGGTTAACTCTCTCGGTCTGCCCATTGGTCTGTGGGTGGTAGCCTGATGAAAACGAAAGGTCCATACCTAACTGATGGCAAAAAGATCTCTAAAATTTCGACACAAACTGGACTCCCCGATCTGACACCACATTTTCCGGAATGCCATGCAGCCGGAAAACGTGCTCCTGGGCAGAGGGGAGTCCTTTCAGGGGGATGAAATGAGCCATCTTACTGAACCTATCGACCACCACCCAAATGACCGTTTTACCTTCAGACCGAGAGAGTTCACCCACAAAGTCCATGGACAAATGAGTCCAGGGTTCGTTTGGTATGAGTAGGGGTTGTAGTGTACCCGTTGGTGCCTGACGAGAGGGCTTACTTCTAGCACAAACGGAGCACTCACTCACAAACTCTTTACAATCAAGTGCCAATGAAGGCCACCATACACATCTGGTTAGCAAATCCTGAGTTCGAGCAACCCCCGGATGCCCAGCATTCTTATGGGAATGAAACAATTGTAAAAGTTGTACATTAGGAGAGAAAATCAGTATGTTGTCTAGATAAACTAGCACAAACTTTCCCAGAACCTCTCTGAAAACTTCATTAATTAACTCCTGGAAGACGGCAGGGGCATTACACAACCCGAAGGGCATAACCAGATACTCGTAATGCCCGTTGGGCGTGTGGAACGCCGTCTTCCATTCGTCACCGTCCCTAATGCGCACAAGGTTGTATGCTCCTCGTAGGTCTAACTTAGAAAAGATACTGGCATTGGTCACTTGGGCAAATAAATCGTCAATCAAAAACAACGGATAGCGATTTTTGTACCGTGATTTTATTCAGACCTTGATAGTCTATACAAGGTCTAAGACCACCGTCCTTTTTCTGTACAAGACAAGACAAGACAAGACAAATAACATTTATATTGTGCTTTTCTCCTTGCGGACTCAAAGCGCCAGAGCAGAGCAGCAGCCACTAGGGCGCGCTCTATTGGCAGTAGCAGTGTAAGGGAGACTTGCCAAAGGTCTCCTACTGAATTAGTGCTGGCTTACTGAACAGGCAGAGCCGAGATTCGAACCCTGGTCTCCTGTGTCAGAGGCAGAGCCCTTAACCATTACACCATCAGCCAACTGCAAACTACAAAAAAGAACCCAGCCCTGGCTGGTGACCGGGAAGGACGGATAAATCCCTTAGCCAGATTTTTTTAATGTACTCCTACATTGCCAGTTTCTCAGGCCCTGACAAATTATAAAGATGACCTCTAGGGGGCATACAACCAGATTTTAATTCTATGAGACAATCAAAACTCCGGTGAGGTGGGAGTTTATCTGCAGATTTCGGACAGAACACGTCAGCAAACAGCGTACTGCACTGGCACCCCTTTCACCTGTACCCTGGTGGCACAAACAGCAACTTTCTCCAGACAATGATGATGACAATGGGTTGACCAACTCTGTAGCTGACCTGAAGCCCAGTCTATCTGAGGGGAGTGGAGTTGCAACCAGGGCATACCCAGGATAATGGTAGAGGTTGCCATTTGCAGGACAAAGAACTGTAATTGCTCTTTGTGTAGTACCCCAATACTACATGATAACAATGGTGTCCGGGAGAGAGGCTGTCTACACTGCAATGGAGAGTCATCTACTGCTGTGACCAATATCTGTCGGTCCAAAGGTAGTATGGGAATGCCCAATTTTTTTACAAAATCATAGTCTATAAAATTAGCTGCCGAGCCAGAGTCCACAAAAGCCTCAGTGAGTGTGGTGTGGCCTTCCCATGTAATGGAACAGGGAAGGAGCAGACGATTATTGTTTAGAGGTAAAGACTGCTCGCCTAGGGTATTACCTCTGACTACACCTAGGCGGCAGCGTTTCCCAACTTCTTAGGACAATTCTGGACAATGTGACCCTCCTCACCACAGTAAAGACAAAGTCTCACTGACCTTCTGCGATTCCTTTCCACTCGCGTCAACCGAGAGTGTCTGATTTGCATCGGCTCATCTGGTGGCGGCGAGGGTGGAGAGGAGGCGTAAGTGATAGATCTCACAGCATTCCTCCCCCGGGTCTGTTTCTGATAGCGTAAACGGTGATTAACCCGCACAGCCAAAGAAATAGCCTCATTGTAATGAGCGCAGCCGCGGCGGACTGCATCGCCACCCCGGCTGCCTCTGGGTCCCTGCCCGTCTCTCCGGCGTCTAGGACGTCGGGGAGGGGAACTGCCTTTTCCCTGTAGGGTTGCTGTCTTGCGCGGGCGCGCGCATAGACAGGACCTTTATGCGGGGAGAGGGATCGTCAGCTGACCTGCTGGTCAGCTGACGGCAGAGGAGACTCACGGCGCCCCGAATTGGCTGGCTGCAGGGGGCGTGCCAGTGAGGTCTCCTGTGCTTCTTAAGCCTTCAGGCTTCAGTCTGGCACTGTCTGTTGTCGTGAACGCTTGTGTGTCAGAGCTCAGACCAAGCTTGGGATTACTGTGTTATTTCTGTGTTGTACTTTAGACCAGTTCCAGGGTGTCGAGACCAGGGACCTCACACCCAAGCTTAGGATTACTGTGTCATTACTGTGTTATACTTTAGACCAGTTCCAGGGTGTCGAGACCAGGGACCTCATACCCAAGCTTAGGATTACTGTGTCATTACTGTGTTATACTTTAGACCAGTTCCAGGGTGTCGAGACCAGGGACCTCACACCCAAGTTTAGGATTACTGTGTCATTACTGTGTTATACTTTAGACCAGTTCCAGGGTGTTGAGACCAGGGACCTCACACCCCAGTTTAGGATTACTGTGTCATTTCTGTGTTATACTTTAGACCAGTTCCAGGGTGTTGAGACCAGGGACCTTACACCCAAGCTTAGGATTACTGTGTCGTTGCTGTATTGTGCTTTGGACCGGTTCCGGGGTGTTGAGACCAGGGACCTCACACCCAAGCTTAGGATTGCTGTGTCATTACTGTCTTGTCTGTTAGACTAGATCCCAGGTGTGATGCTAAGGATTTCACACCTAGACTAGGATATTGCTTTATGGCTTCTGTTGTCTGTTAGACTGGTTCCCGGGTGTTGATGCCAAGGACTTCACATCTAGACTAGGAGATTGTATTGTATGGATTTCTGTGTATGACTCTTGGCTAACTACTCTGACTCTGATCCTGTTTTCTGATCCTGTGCTTCCGCCTATCTGCCTACCTGTTGCTGGACCTCTGCCTGACCATTGATTACTCTCTTGTCTCACGATATTGTACCGGTACCTGTCTCTCTGTTGCCGAACCTTGTCTGCCTGATCATTCTACTCACCATTGGGCCCTCACCACTAGTGAGCTGCTAGCTACGCCAGCCCCTCTGGTGAAGCAGTTCTGCTAGGCTGCAATACCGTCTGACTCACCCACTCCACGGGTGATCACTTGGCTGCCGTGCGGTCTGAACCATCCGCTCCTTGGGAGATCCTATCCCAGTTTCTGCATCCCCAGCCTGCTAGGGTTTGTACTTTATTATACGGACGGCCTGTGTATCTTAGTACCTCACCAGCATCTCTGGCGAGGTCCTGCCAGACTATACTGTTATCACATCTGTTGTATGTTCTCTGAGGGCCCTGGAGGTCTGGCCGTGTTTAGCAGGGCCGTGTGGCTGGTGCCAGCCAGCACCTCCGAAGAGGTGTAGCTTTTATTAGTTTTAGCTAGTGTTCGCCTGCTTCTCGGTAAGGGCCTAGTCGGCGTGGTATCTGAGGCTCATCAGCTCTACTGATGAGCACCTGTTATGTATTTACTATCCTCACCTGCTCCACTGGTGAGGTATAGCTTAGTGTTTGTTGGTACATTCTCAGCTCCTCTGGAAGGTTTAACCAAAGCAGTCTGAGTCATTTGTGTCACCTTTCCAGTTTCACTGGAGAGGCCTAGGGTAGCTTCTTGCTGCCTGTTAAGCTAGCTCCTCTGATAGGACTAGTTTGCTATCTGGTGTGTGTCTGTTATTATCTGTCTGTATCCTTCCCAGCCTCACTGGGGAGCCTATGGTCTATCTGTCTTGTTTGTATCCAGGTTGTTCCTTACCAACTCCTTTGGTAAGGTCTAGTAAAGTCATTGAAGTTACGGTTGCACCCAAACACTACACACTTTGATCTTGGTCTTGCTATACTGGTATTATTGGTGATTCTGCGGATCACACATAATCGAGTATAGCGTCTGCATTGTTGGTGATTCCGCAGATCACCAAGAATCAGACGTCTGAGTTGTGGAACTCAACCGTCACACTCATCAATAGATTTGGGCTCAGGAGGCCCTAACATCAGATCAGAGACTGCATCAGATAACCCCGACAGGAAACAGTCTAACAGTGCATATGTTCCCCATCTAGCTGACACAGCCCACTTTCTAAATTCTGCCGCATAAACCTCCACCGGATTTCGACCCTGCCTGAGAGCCTTAAGTTTCCTCTCAGCAGTAATCGAAATATCCGGATCATCATATATAATGGCCATGGCCTTAAAAAATTCCTCAACTGAAGATAACGCCACATGTTCTGAAGGAAGACTATATGTCCATGTTTGTGAATCACCTGACAAGAGGGTCTTGAGAAATGTTACCCTCTGGTGCTCTGTTCCTGACAAGTTAGGCCTTAACTCAAAATAAGATGTCACACGATTCCTAAAGTTCTGAAAGTCAGATCTATGCCCTGAGAACTTCTCGGGTACGGACATACGAAGGTCTATGACTGGAGGGGATGGCACTGCGTTAACAGCCGTTTGGAGTACCTGAACAGTCTCAGACAATTATGTAATCTGAGTCTGTTGGGTATTAATCACCCCGGTAAGATTGTTTACCGCAGTGGTCAGGACTCCAACTTGATCACGCAGTGCATCCATAATGTTTGGTCTGCTGTTCTGTAACAATTGGTGTCAGCTAAACAGATTTTTTTCTGATTATTGGTGATCTGCAGTATTACCAATAATACAGATGCTATACCTGATTATGTGTGATCTGCAGAATTACCAATAATACTAGTATAGCCGGACACAGGACTACCAATGTGTTAGGTGCTTGGTGCAACAGTAATAGAGAAAAGAGGAAGTCTCCCAAGGAGCGGGAGACTTCAGACAGTACTGCAGCCAAGGACCACCTGAGGAGCAGGCGATTTTGGCTGTGCTACAGCTAAAGGTCACCTGAGGAGCAGGTGAAATAAGACAGTACTGCAGCCAGTGGACACCTAAGGTGCAGGTGTAACAGGCAGTGCTGCAATATAGCTTCACTAGATGAGCGAGTGATACAGACTGTACTGCAGCCAGTGAACACCTGAGGGGCAGGTGTAACAGGCAGTGCTGCAATATAGTTCCACCTGAGGAGCAGGTGAATACTACAAATCTCTCACCAGTGGCTAGGCCCACTGGCAAGGCTAGAGAGGTCAGACAAGCTGAGTTGGCAACGTACGGACAGATCAGGTACAAAGACAGAAGACTGATTCAGAGTTCGGGTTCAGGCAGAGTCGGCAACGTGAAATAGATGAGCAGAGGTACAGAGTCAGTAAGCAAGAGCGTAGTCAAAGAAAGCAGAAGGTCATAACAAATAATACAATGATTTAGTACTTTAAGCTATCAACAGAAACTGGCTAAGTGGGGATCCCCGGCTCCGGCCGGTTCTAGCACACTTTGGGATCTGACTAGGGTCTGAGCACTCATACGCAAGCATTCGCAACAGCAGACGCAGAACAACTGACAGGCATGTCCTATATATACTAAGTTGCTCCGCAGCACCGCCCCAGCCACTCAGCCAATCCGAAGTACTGTTGGAGTCAGCTGACTGAGCGGATCAGCTGACTCCCCTTCTATTCGCATAAAGGTCCTGTCGCCTGGCGCGCACGCGCGTAGCTCTTAATCTGTGTGAATAGAAGGACCAAGCAGCTCAGCAGCATGTAACTGTGCGGCAGAAGCCGCCAGCTGATACGCGGAGACCGCCGCCATACCACCTGTCTCCGCGGCGGCATCTCCGCTATTCCTTACACTAACGCCCTCCATTGCTGTACTTGTTTGAATGCATGTTGTGTAATGTAGTCCATTGGAGCTCTGCACTTCTTTGCAGCTAAATCAACTCAGGTGCAGCCTTCTGTATTTGGAAGCGCTGCCTACACTCTCTTCTCTATGTAAAATGTTCTAAGTATACTTGTGGTAGCCTGCATCCAATCTGCATTCAAATTTTAGATTAGGGACTAGCACATACATTTGCACTTAATTTGCATAATTTTGCATCTGATTTGGATTCAAGGTGTGTAATTAGCCCCTGTGGGTCTGTACACGCCCCTGATGGTTTATAAGCCAGTTGCAGCCTGTGAGCGCTGTCATTTTTGTTTGTCTGTCTTGAAGAAATGTGTATACCATTGTATGATAAGTCGCACTAGGTAAGTTATGCTTTTAATGTTAGGTTAGTGGTTAGGTCTTCCCCGAGGGGGCACGTCACCGCCGTGAGAAAGTCTAGTAGGAATGAATTGTGCACACATTATTGCTGAAGCTAACGCCCTCCATTGCTGTACCTGTTTGAATGCATGTTGTGTAATATAGTCCATTGGAGCTCTGCACTTCTTTGCAGCTAAATCAACTCAGGTGCAGCCTTCTGTATTTGGAAGCGCTGCCTACACTCTCTTCTCTATCTAAACAAATACCTTCATTAAATTAAAAAAAAAAGTGGCCAGGGGGCAGAGCCTCGTGTTTTCTCACCCAACCCACATGAAGGATGAAGGGTGTTTTTTTTTCAGTCCCACTTTTCTCATACCTTGCATGTGCATGTGTGTGTGTTTGTGTATATACAGTGCTTGAGAGAAAAAAAACTTTGCTAGTCCTTGCCCTGCAGGGCTGAAATAGAGTTCTTTGATGAATAGTAGGAGTAGTCTGCCCACTGAGCAATGCAGTGCCTAACAATGCAGAGGGAAATCTGCAAACGCCTTTAGTGTTCCTGCAATGGAGCCTGTTGCACTGCTGATGCAAAGAAAATCACAGGAGTCACTGGTTTCTGCACATCACTGATGGCCAGAATGCAACTGCATCTAGCCTGGCATCACAGCTCCAACAGCCATACCAAGCACACAAGCTGTAATCCTTCAGCTTAGTAAGTCATGAGTGAGGCAACAGAGAAGTGAGAGCAGACCCAGTCCGCCCATGATGCCAAATGAGGCGTCTTCCTCAGGTGGCAGGAATCTGGGGGTGAGGCCAAGCAGAATCAGGAAGTAATTAGGAGTCTCTGGCCTGCCGACACCCACCTGGCCGGTGGTGTCTGGCCTCGTTGGTGTACAACTCTCTTGTCACCGATCCAGCGGTGGCCGCTCAATCTACGCTTTCTGGTTCTGCACCTCACATGAATACATGCGAGGTGCAGAAGACTGAGGTGGGTACAGAATGAGCGGCTGCTGTGGATGAAGGGACAAGATCAGTGCAGCATGATGCCAGTGAGACTGAAGCACTGCAGCTGCATCCTATTAGATATCATATACTGGGGGCAACTGTACCTAGCTACAGTGGGTTGCAAAAGTATTCGGCCCCTTTGAAGTTTTCCACATTTTGTCATATTACTGCCACAAACATGAATCAATTTTATTGGAATTCCACATGAAAGACCAACACAAAGTGGTGTACACATGAGAAGTGGAATGAAAATCATACATGATTCCAAACATTTGTTACAAATAAATAACTGCAAAGTGGTGTGTGCATAATTATTCGGCCCCCTTTGATCTGAGTGCAGTCAGTTGCCTATAGACATTGCCTGATGAGTGCTAATGACTAAATAGAGTGCTCCTATGTGTAATCTAATGTCAGTACAAATACAGCTGCTCTGTGAGAGCCTCAGAGGTCGTCTAAGAGAATATTGGGCGCAACAACACCGTGAAGTCCAAAGAACACACAAGACAAGTCCAAGACAGGTCACGGATCAAGTTATTAGAAATTTAAAGCAGTCTTAGGCTACAAAAAGATTTCCAAAGCCTTGATCATCCCAAGGAGCACTGTTCAAGCAATCATTCAGAAATGGAAGGAGTATGGCACAACTGTAAACCTACCAAGACAAGGCCATCCACCTAAACTCACAGGCCGAACAAGGAGAGCACTGATCATAAATGCAGTCAAGAGGCCCATGATGACTCATGACGAGCTGCAGAGATCTACAGCTCAGGTGGGAGACTCTGTCCATAGGACAACTATTAGTCATGCACTGTACAAAGTTGGCCTTTATGGAAGAGTGGCAAGAAGAAAGGCATTGTTAACAGAAAGCATAAGAAGTCCCGTTTGCAGTTTGCCACAAGCCATGTGGGGGACACAGCAACCATGTGGAAGAAGGTGCTCTGGTCAGATGAGACCAAAATTGAACTTTTTGGCCAAAATGCAAAATGCTATGTGTGGCAGAAAACTAACACTGCACATCACTCTGAACACACCATCCCCACTGTCAAATATGGTGGTGGCAGCATCATGCTCGGGGGGTGCATCTCTTCAGCAGGGACAGGGAAGCTGGTCAGAGTTGATGGGAAGATGGATGGAGCCAAATACAGGGCAAACTTGGATGAAAACCTCTTGGAGACTGCAAAAGACTTGAGACTGGGGTGGAGGTTCACCTTCCAGCAGGACAATGACCCTAAACATAAAGCCAGGGCAACAATGGAATGGTTTGAAACAAAACATATCTATGTGTTAGAATGGCCCAGTCAAAGTCCAGATCTAAATCCAATCGAGATTCTGTGGCAAGATCTGAAAACTGCTGTTCACAAACGCTGGCCATCTAATCTGACTGAGCTGGAGCTGTTTTGCAAAGAAGAATGAGCAAGGATTTCAGTCTCTAG
This sequence comes from Hyperolius riggenbachi, assembly GCF_040937935.1. Lineage (NCBI taxonomy): Eukaryota > Metazoa > Chordata > Amphibia > Anura > Hyperoliidae > Hyperolius > Hyperolius riggenbachi. The sequence continues at coordinate 389,587,983 of NC_090649.1, forward strand.
ATGTGCAAAGCTGGTAGAGACATACCCTAAAAGACTGGCAGCTGTAATTGCAGCAAAAGGTGGTTCTACAAAGTATTGACTCAGGGGGCCGAATAATTACGCACACCCCACTTTGCAGTTATTTATTTGTAAAAAATGTTTGGAATGATGTATGATTTTCGATCCACTTCTCACATGTACACCACTTTGTATTGGTCTTTCACGTGGAATTTCAATAAAATTGATGCATGTTTGTGGCAGTAATGTGACAAAATGTGGAAAACTTCAAGGGGGCCGAATACTTTTGCAAGCCACTGTATCGACACTGGGGGCAACTGTACCTGGCTAACCTATACTAGGGTAATTGCACCTAGCTATCTATACTGGGGGCAACTGTACCTGGCTAACCTATACTGGGAGCAACTGTACCTGGATAACCTTTACTAGGGGCACCTATACCTACCTATGCCTGGCTACCTACATACCTACCTATACTGAGGGTGTTTTTTTAAGCGCACCGCAGCTATAACGTGCGTTGCAAACTTTTGGGTTCTTTGCAATCATTCCAAAATGAGGGGGGGGGGGTGGTAGGGGTTTGGGACCCTGAGTGAGAGTGTACTTTAGGTGTATTTGCTTCCAATACTATAGACATAAAATGAATGAAAATACCTATACAAATATTGCAACAGCACGTTTAACCCCTTTCGTATGCCAGGCCTCTGGCCCTTTAGGACCAGAGATTTTTTTTCCTGAAAAGGAGCTGTGATCACTGTGATTGGCTCACAGTGATCACAGGGTCATTAGCTAATGAAATCAGCTCCTGACCTGCTGAGGTAGCTCTGGAACGTCAAGTGGGCTGCAGCAATGTCAGAGAGGCACGAACAGTGGGAGAAGTGGGTCTGCGCAGTAAGAATAGCTGAAATCTACGCCATGGCAGGAAAAACAGCACCCAAACAAGTTGTACATTATAACTACAGCCATCCACAAGTGGTTAGTTGAACTGCAAGCCAGTGTACAACAAGAATAAATAAAAATATTATAATTAATATATAAAAATATGCACCAGTGTGATATGGAGCTGTACACTGCAGTGAACAGGAGATCTGTGCTGATGTGTGCTTATATAAATATACAGTATATATATGGCAAAAATCCTTCTCTGTGTTTTCTAAATAGGACTTTAAGTGACTATAACTTACTATCCACTTTGTAAAGTATGGTATGTGATAATTTATGGTTTTGTTTACAAAAGCAAAGAGTAATGGGCGAGTGCACTGGCCTGGATCCTCTTACACTAATCTGATTTGGATAAACTGAAATGATATTTAGTTGCTTTGGGTTACTGCACTTTGTACATTAGCATTGCTTTTTGTGCCGCCTCACTGAGTAACCCTAGTAATCTTATTGGTGCTGGAACATAAATTCACCCCAGTAGCTGTATTTTCCCTGAAAATGATTTGAAAATGTTTGCTGCTAAGAGGAACAGGTAATTTAGCAAATCAATGAAGTGAACAATCATGAAAAGCTTTCTAAGGAATGGAATTAGAAGAACCTATTGAGAACATATCCTGGTTCTGCCATGTTTTTCTTACCATGCACAGAAGGGACTGCAACCAAGCAATCACTGTAAACTGTGTGAGGTAAAAGGTCCTAGTCCATACTGAAAGTTGCAACTTACAAAGGCCAACTAGGCCATGGTCTAGTGGAGGAGTGTCCAACTCAAGTCTTCAAGGGCTGAGGTCCTCACACATTTTTGGCTCAGCTCAAATTAATTGAAGGGACTGAATCAGGAAGGGTGTGGTTCACAAAGTAGAACACTTCTCCATTTCTCTGTCCACCCTAAACACTGGCATGGATATGGCCATTGAGGACTGGAGTTGGACATTCTTGGCTTAGAGGAACCTGTGCCTAAGGGAGAGGTTGAACATAAAAGTTAGGACCGCTACTTGGGGGAGGGATACAGAAAACTTGCTAGGAATAAAATGGCCCAGCTAACTAAACATAAGTTCCACTGTCATTCTTTCCTTATAAAACTTGCCATTAATATAGGTCAGACTTTATGAAATGTAATGTTATTAAAATGAGTTTTCCTTTTCAAGCCGCAGTCATCTAAAACATTCCATAACTGACAGTAAGGGCCCTTTTCCACCAGCGCGTTTGCGCTGGCTGAATCGCAAAAACGCAAACCGCTAGCGATTTTACAATCGCTACGGTTTGCTTTTTAACATAGGAATCGCGGTAGGTAATTTCCACTACCGCGATTCGTTTTTTACTTGATCGCGATCGCGCCGCGGAGCGACTTTTGCCGCGATTTTGCTATGCAGTGCATAGCATAGCAAAATCGCGTCCGCGAACGTCGGGGAATCTGCGGTAATTGCAATTCAGCAATCGCTAGCGTTCAGCGTGAACGCTAGCGATTGCTAGTGGAAAAGGGCCCTAAGTGTAAACTTAAATTTTGGATGCCGCAACGATCTGTGATCACAGACAGTGGTTGTTGGAAGTGTTTCTGAGGCCATGCAGAGATTTCCACTTCAGAATTGTGTCTTTTTTTAATTCATTGCCGCCTGAGGGCCAAAGGTCACAGCCATACATTATTGGCTTTTAGCCTTGTCCCTTGCGTATAGAGATTTCTATAAATTCTCTGACTCTTTTACAGATATTATGTGCTGTATATAATGGTATAGATAAAATATTCCCAGCTACAGACCTAATCATACACAAAAACCTGTAGAAGGGGAGTAATCACCAGCACTAACAAATACATACTGTACCTATAAATTAGACTTTAGGAAGGCATACTGTATTAGGTGTGGTAAGTGACCATTCACCACTTTTTTAGATTAAATTTTAGCAGAGATCTTATAAGAGATCTAATAAATAAATAAATGTTTAGATAAGAGAAACCACTCAGAGGGGAGCTGAAAAACATTATTTGATTTAGAGGTTACAAGAGTACAAATCAGGGTTATGCTGGGAGTATACCATTCATTTTTTTGGCAGATAGATGGCTCAAGAGATAATTTCTGACAGGTCTGATCTGATTTTGATCGTTTTTCTGAACAATTTTCTGATCACCTCCATAAAAATCGATCAGAAAGAAGATTGAAAATTTGATCAGACCTGTCAGAAATTGTCTCTTGAGCCATCTATCTGCCAAAAAAAATCATGGTGTACTCCCAGCATAACCCTGATTTGTACTCTTGTAACCTCTAAATCAAATCATGTTTTTCAGCTCCCCTCTGAGTGGTTTCTCTTATCTAAACATTTATTTATTTGATCTCTTATAAGATCGCTGCTAAAATTGAATCTAAAAAAGTGGTGAATGGTCACTTACCACACCTAATACAGTATGCCTTCCTAAAGTCTCAGAGACTATTTACATGTAACTAAGCAAAAAACAGCATGAACCGGAAAATAAACAATTGGGGGGCAAAGGAGGAGAAATTTGAAATTTAGAGTATTGTAGTTACTCTAGATTTGAGTTTTCTACACCTGAAATGAGAAAAAAAAATCATACTTACCCAGTAGTGGGAGTCACTGGATGGTCCAGAGGCTTCCGGATCCTTCTACAGCTCACCATTCCAGCACTAGGTCCCTCTATACCTATTCAACTTGCACCAGTCAAATAGGTTTCTTTTGGCCTCTAGCAGCTTTGAATGAGGGCTGTCTTGTATGTGTGTTTTTTATGGCACCCATAAGAGCAGCCATTAACACTCAGGTGATCTGATTGCACACTTTTATAATATCAATATTTAAAGCAAAATATTTAAGAAGCTGGGTCATGCTCGCATGGCATGCGTTACTAGATCTGATGTGTTTCAGGAGTCTAATGCTTCTTCTCCGTGACCCTTCAGTAAAAAGAGGCATTGGGGAGTTGAAGACAAAAAGACTCAGATTTCCCAGTTTTAGCAGTGATTCCCAACCTTTTCCAGCCCGGGGAACACTTTCTGACCATATTTTTCTCCGGGGAACGGCGGGGGGGGGGGGGGGGGCGCTTGCGCAACCTAGTGGACAGTGCCGTGTTATGGGGGGGGCGTTTGCGCAACCTAGTGGACAGTGCCGTGCTATGGGGGGGGGGGGGCTGGGGTGCGGCTGCATAGCTAGCATAGTTGCCCCAGTATAGGGAGTTTAGTTGCTCCAGTATGGTTAGTATAGTTACCCCAGTATAGTGCCCCAGTATAGCTAGTATTGTGCCCAGTATAGCTAGTATAGTGCCCAGTATAGCTAGTATAGTGCCCAGATAGCTAGTATAGTGCCCAGTATAGCTAGCATGGTGCCCAGTATAGCTAGCATAGTGCCCAGTATAGCTAGCATAGTGCCCAGTATAGCTAGCATAGTGCCCAGTATAGGTAGGTAGTGCCCAGTATAGGTAGGTAGTGCCCCAGTATAGTGCCCAGTATAGCTAGTATAGTTGCCCCCAGTATAGCTAGTTTAGTTGCCCCCAGTATAGCTAGTTTAGTTGCCCCCAGTGTAGGTAGTTTCGTTGCCCCCAGTATAGCTAGTTTAGTTGCCCCCAGTGTAGGTAGTTTCGTTGCCCACAGTATAGCTAGTTTAGTTGCCCCCAGTATAGCTAGTTTAATTGCCCCCAGTATAGCTAGTACAGTTCCCCCAGTATAGATGCCCAGGAGGGGGGCAGCTGCGCTAGAAGGAGGGGCAGTGGAGGCAGCGGTGGGGAGGGGGGAAATATCCCCCCCCCCTCACCTGGGACCCCTCCTTCTGCCTCTCTCCCCCTCCATTTAGCGGTGGCAAGTGCGGCTCGGCGGCGAGGAGACATGCACAGAATTACTCACCACTTCCACGTTCCAAGCGCCGGCAACGTCATGCCGTCACACATCTCCGCCTTCAATTCCGCCCACTGTGCTTCCGCTAATCAGGAAGCACAGTGGGCGGCATTGAAGGCGGAGATCTGACGACATGACGCTGCCGGCGCTTGGAACGGAAGTGGTGAGTAATTCTCCGCATGCCTCCCCGCCGCCGAGCCGCACTTGCCACCGCTAAATGGAGGGGGAGAGAGGCAGAAGGAGGGGTCCCAGGTGAGGGAGGGGGGGGGATATTTCTCCCCTTCCCACCGCTGCCTCCACTGCCTCTCCTTCTAGCGCTGCTTCCCCCTTCCGGCGCCCTACAGTAGGTACAGGTCTGATGGGAGGCCAGACCTGTACGGCACACCAGGCAACATCACGCGGCGCGGCACACCGGTTGAAAAACGCTGGTCTAATGCTTCTTCTCCGTGACCCTTCAGTATAAAGAGGCATTGGGGAGTTGAAGACAAAAAGACTCAGATTGGAGGGAACAAAATTGGGCCTAAACACACCGTTTGTATTTATGTCTGTTGCCATAGGTAATTATTTAGGGCAGGGGGGGGGGGGTTGGCTTGTTTAAATTGGTATGAATCTCAGTATTTCTTATTTGCTATAAAAGATTCTTTACAGCATAAAACCTACTACCAGAAAAAAAAAGTGGTAGCAAAACAGCATTCATACAGTTAAACACAGCACTTTCTTTTTCAGTGGGAAGCTTATCTCCAAATCCAAGTTGAGGAAGTGATAACATTATCTTGTTTATGTTTCCTTATCAGCCACTATTAGTAAACATTCCTAGCAGTGCTTCAGCTGAACACAAGCAGAAAAAATGTACACAGAAGACAAATTTATAATATATAAATATAATACGGACAATAATACTGGAGCACAAAAGCAAATATCAAAACTGTATGGGTAAAAAAGGTAGTAAAAACACGTTTTTACCGAATTGGAAAAAGCTAGATTCTTCAGTTGCAGAACTATAAAGAAGCAAAGATTGAGTGAGGCTACTTCTAGCCGCTGAATCTTCCAGCATGCTGTAACGGTGGTGTCAGCACACAGAGAGTATCTGATTATTGATGATCTGCAGTATCACCAACAATACAGACGTATACCTGATTATTAGTGATCTGCAGAATCACCAATAATACAAGTATGACTAACCTCTGGACACCTAGCAAAGTGTAAGTGTTTGGGTGCAACAGTAACTTTAATAGTTTGACGAGACCTCACCAGAGGGGCTGGTGAGGTACTATCAGTACACTATGCGTGCACCAGCGTACAAGCTCCAGCAGGCTGGAGAGTACAATAACGAGGCTGAATCTCCCGGGGAGCGGGTGACTCAGATTGTACTGCAGGCACGAGAACACCCGTGGGGCGGGTGACTCAGACTGTACAGTAGCCTAAACACACAATAATACTACAATGACCGATACCCTATAAGCGCAGGTAATAAGGCTGCACTACAGCTTCACAGAACTGTTCCACCAGAGGAGCTTGTGTAACTAGTACCTCACCAGTGGCGACGGCCCACTGGTGAGTAGAATGGTCAGGCAGGCAAGGTTCGGCAACAGAGAGGTAAGTATTGGTTCAAGATCGTGAGACAAGAGAGTAATCAGTAATCAGGCAGAGGTTCAGCAACAGGAAGGTACGTATCGGTACAGAATCGTGAGACGAGAGAGTAATCGGTAATCAGGCAGAGGTTCAGCAACAGGAAGACAGATGGGCAGAAGTACAGGATCAGAAAGCAGATTCAGAGTCAGAGTGCTTAGCCAGAGTCATACACAGGAGATCAATACAAAAGTAATAGCCTAGCCTGGGTGTGAAATCCTTGGCATCAACACCCTGGAACTAGTCTAAACAAAATAACGATAGCAAGACTGCAAATTCCTAGACTTGGTGTGAAATCCGTAGCATCAACACCAGGGAACTACCTAAGGTCTGCGCGCTCACCCGCAAGTATTTATGACAACAGACGAGGAACAACTGGCAGCGGGGCTCTATATATGCTGAGGATAACTCAGCAGAGCCGCCCATAAGCTTCAACCAATAGGAAGGGCTGCCAGAGTCAGCTGACCGAAGGATCAGCTGACTCCCCTTCTTGAAGCATAAGGGTCCTGCCGCTTGGCCTGCACTGTATGCGCAGCTGAAGGACCTGTAAGGGGCACACTGTCAGTAGGAGAAGCAGGGACCGCCGCCAGCTGGGACGCAGAAGCGGCGACTCTGCCGCTCTCTGCTGCGCCGGTGTTCCCGCTGTTCCTTACTAGAGTTGGGCCGAACGGTTCGCCTGCGAACGGTTCCATGCGAACTTCCGTGGTTCGCGTTCGCGTCCCGCAGGCGAACCTTTGCGGAAGTTCGGTTCGCCCCATAATGCACCATGGAGGGTCAACTTTGACCCTCTACATCACAGTCAGCAGGCACAGTGTAGCCAATTAGGCTACACTAGCCCCTGGAGCCACTCCCCCCTACTAAAAGGCAGGCAGCGGCGACCATTACGGTCACTCGTGTGCCTGCATTAGTGAGAGTAGGGCGAGCTGCTGCACACTCTCTCTCATTGGGAAAGATTAGTTAGGCTTAGCTTGTCCCTGGCTGCATACCTGTTCTGTGAACCCACCACTGCATACCTGTTCTGTGAACCCACCACTGCATACCTGTTCTGTGAACCCACCACTGCATACCTGTACTGTGAACCCACCACTGCATACCTGTTCAGTGAACCCACCACTGCATACCTGTTCTGTGAACCCACCACTGCATACCTGTTCTGTGAACCCACCACTGCATACCTGTTCAGTGAACCCGCCACTGCATACCTGTTCTGTGAACCCACCACTGCATACCTGTTCTGTGAACCCACCACTGCATACCTGTTCTGTGAACCCACCACTGCATACCTGTACTGTGAACCCACCACTGCATACCTGTACTGTGAACCCACCACTGCATACCTGTTCTGTGAACCCACCACTGCATACCTGTACTGTGAACCCACCACTGCATACCTGTTCTGTGCACCCACCACTGCATACCTGTACTGTGAACCCACCACTGCATACCTGTTCAGTGAACCTGCCACTGCATACCTGTACTGTTCAGTGAACCCGCCACTGTATACCTGTTCTGTTCAGTGAACCCGCCACTGCATACCTGTTCTGTTCAGTGAACCCGCCACTGTATACCTGTTCTGTTCAGTGAACCCGCCACTGCATTCCTGTTCTGTTCAGTGAACCCGCCACTGTATACCTGTTCTGTTCAGTGAACCCGCCACTGCATACCTGTTCTGTTCAGTGAACCCGCCACTGCATACCTGTTCTGTTCAGTGAACCCGCCACTGCATACCTGTTCTGTTCAGTGAACCCGGCACTGCATACCTGTTCTGTTCAGTGAACCCGCCACTGTACACCTGTTCTGTTCAGTGAACCCGCCACTGCATACCTGTTCTGTTCAGTGAACAGTTTGGTGTGTCAGTGTGAAGCAGTACCTTAATTACACTACCTGATTGATGTATATGTTACGGCCAGAACCCGAAGTTTGGCCACTTCTAGTTCTGGCCGGCCACTTCGGGTTCTGGCCGGCCAATTCGCGAAGTGCCCGCTGCGCTGCGGCCAATGTTAGAAACGGATCGTTTACTCTGATATGAATGTATCTTCTGGCCGCAGCGCAGCGGCCAAACGTATTAATTTGTTGCAATTTTTAAGCCGGCGGCAATGTAACGATTCAAGCCGCCGGCTTTTTCATCTGCCTCATCTCTCTCCCTCTCTCTTCTTATGGGCAGCCGGGCGGGGACACGCGTGTCCCTCCGGAGTCGTTCGTCGCGGCAGGGAAGCCTGCCGTTCTTGCAGAGCGGGTGCTGGCAGAAGCAATGTCTGCAGCCTCCCCGCTCTGCTGCCCCTGCTGCGACGAACGACTCCCGGGGGGACTCGCGTGTCCCCCCCCCGCCGGCTGGCCATAAGAAGAGAGAGGGAGAGAGATGAGGCAGATGAAAAAGCCGGCGGCTTGAATCGTTACATTGCCGCCGGCTTAAAAATTGCAACAAATTAATACGTTTGGCCGCTGCGCTGCGGCCAGAAGATACATTCATATCAGAGTAAACGATCCGTTTCTAACATTGGCCGCAGCGCAGCGGGCACTTCGCGAATTGGCCGGCCAGAACCCGAAGTGGCCGGCCAGAACTAGAAGTGGCCAAACTTCGGGTTCTGGCCGTAACATATACACATGCAAGATGTTTTAAAGCACTTTAGGCCTGTCTTTTAGCATTCAATATGATTTCTGCCCTTAAAACGCTGCTTTGCGCCAAATCCAGATTTTTCCTGGGGACTTTTGGCGTGTATCCCACTCCGCCATGCCCCCCTCCAGGTGTTAGACCCCTTGAAACATCTTTTCCATCACTTTTGTGGCCAGCATAAATTTTTTTTTTTCAAAGTTCGCATCCCCATTGAAGTCAATTGCGATTCTTGAACTTTAAAGAGAATCTGTATTGTTAAAATCGCACAAAAGTAAACATACCAGTGCGTTAGGGAACATCTCCTATTACCCTCTGTCACAATTTCGCCGCTCCCCGCCGCATTAAAAGTGGTTAAAAACAGCTTTAAAAAGTTTGTTTATAAACAAACAAAATGGCCACCAAAACAGGAAGTAGGTTGATGTACAGTATGTCCACACATAGAAAATACATTCATACACAAGCAGACTGTATACACCCTTCCTTTTGAATATCAAGAGATCATTTGTGTGTTTCTTTCCCCCTGCATCTCTCATGCACTGAAGTTTCAGGCTGCTCTTTTCTTCCTGCAAACAGCTTTGCCCTTGTCTGTAACTCCTCAGTATGTGAAAGCCCAGCCAGCTCAGAGGACGATTTATCCAGCTTGTAAAAGAGAAGAGAGAAGCTGCCCTAATCTAAATAATACACAGGCAGTGTGCATAGAGGGGCCTGGAAGGGGGAGTTCATAGCAGAACCACAACACTGAAGAACTTGGCAGCCTTCCAGACACAGGCTGACAAGTCTGACAGGGGAAAGATACATTGATTTATTACAGAGACTGTGATAGCAGAAAGTGCTGCAGTAAGCCAGAACACATTAGAATAGCTTTTGGAACTTGTAGGATGATAAAAAACAGGATGCAATTTTTGTTACGGAGTCTCTTTAACGCGAATCGAACCTTCCGCGGAAGTTCGCGAACCCGGTTCGCGAACCTAAAATCGGAGGTTCGGCCCAACTCTATTCCTTATAGTACCCCCCCTTCTAGGCGTGGACTCCAGACATGCTTCCTGAGTTTCTCCTATCATTCTGTTTACCCCAACCATCATAGGGCGGGAGGGAGGGGAATATTCCTGCCAGAAGGACCTCTTTCTCCTGGACCTGATTGGAAGAGCCCAAACTCTGTCTGCTGGAGTTACCTCCCAATCCACCTCCTGTTCTTTACCATGCATGAAAGGGACCCCTGTGTTGGCAACTTGATCATCCTGAAGTCCCAAAGTTGCAACAACTAGACTCTCAGGGATGATGCCAACAGGGGTAAGGGATTGCACAGATTCTGGCTCAAAGCACCTCGAGGGAGCATCTGCTTTAATATTCTTACTGCCTGGTCTAAATGTAATAATGAAGTCAAACCGAGTAAAAAATAGGGACCACCGAGCCTGTCTGGGTGTAAGACGCTTAGCACCTTCAATACACTGTAAATTTTTGTGGTCTGTAAAAACTGTGACAGTGTGCTGAGCCCCCTCAAGTCAGTGGCGCCACTCCTCAAATGCAAGTTTGATAACCAATAACTCTCGATTCCCTATATCATAGTTTCTCTCCGCTGGGGAGAACTTCCTGGAGAAGTAAGCGCACGGATGTAACTTGCCCTGTAAGCCAGAGCGCTGGGAAAGCACAGCTCCCACCCCAATCTCTGAAGCATCCACCTCTACCAAAAAAGGAAGGGACACATCTACCCGTTTCAAGATGGGAGCCGAACAAAACATTTGTTTGAGTGAGGCAAATGCAGTCAGTGCCTCTGATGACCAATTGTGGGTGTCCATTCCCTTTTTGGTAAGATTCGTGAGAGGGGCAACTATCGAAGAGAACCCCTTGATGAACCATCTATAGTAAATGGCAAACCCCAAGAACCGTTGAAGGGCTTTTAATCCGACAGGACGAGGCCACTCCAAAACGGCGGATAGCTTATTGGGGTCCATCTCTAACCCATCAGTAGAGATTATGAAACCAAGGAAAGGAACCCGAGAAACCTCAAAGAAACATTTCTCAATCTTGGCGGATAGGGAGTTTTGACGTAATTTGTTCAGGACAAATTTGACATGATCCCTGTGTTCAAACAAGGTACGGGAAAAATGAGGATATCATCCAAATAAACCAAAACGAATTGTCCCAATACCTCCCTGAAAACCTCATTGATCAGTTCCTGGAAGACGGCTGGGGCATTACACAACCCGAAGGGCATCACGAGATATTCGTAATGCCCATCGGGTGTGTTAAACGCCGTCTTCCATTCGTCACCCTCTTTTATCCGTATCAAGTTGTAGGCCCCCCGTAGATCAAGTTTGGTAAATACAACCGCATCTGTGACTTGAGAGAATAAACCGTCGATTAGGGGCAGAGGATAGCGATTTTTTACTGTAATCTTATTCAAACCCCTGTAATCGATACATGGTCTGAGACCACCATCTTTCTTTTTAACAAGAAAGAAACCAGCCCCGGCCGGGGACTTGGATGGCCTGATAAAGCCTTTTGCCAAATTTTCCGTAATATACTCCTTCATTTCCAGTTTCTCTGGTCCTGACAAGTTATATAAATGACCCCTAGGAGGCATGCAACCTGGCCTTAAGTCCATGGGACAGTCGAAGTCTCGATGGGGGGGAGCTTGTCGGCTGCCCGGGGGCAAAATACATCCGTAAACTCGCAATACAGCCTGGATAACCCCTCCACTTGAATTTTGGTACTACCAAGTGTCACTTTAACCCCCCTGGCGGTATGAAAAATTCCGCCAGGGGGGCAGCACAGCAGTTTTATTTATTTATTTATTTTTTTAAATCATGTAGCGAGCCCAGGGCTTGCTACATGATAGCCGCTGCTCAGCGGCATCCCCCCGCCCACTTCGATCAGGAAATCCCGTTCAAAGAACGGTATTTCCTGGAGGGCTTCCCCCGTCGTGCGACGTCGGGACGTCATTGGGAGTCCCGATCCACCCCTCGGCGCTGCCTGGCACTGATTGGCCAGGCAGCGCACGGGGTCTGGGGGGGGGCGCGCGCCGCAACAGATAGCGGCGATCGGGCGCGGGCCGGCGGCGATCAGTGTGCTGGCGCAGCTAGCAAAGTGCTAGCTGCGTCCAGCAAAAAAAAATTATGTAAATCGGCCCAGCAGGGCCTGAGCGGCACCCTCCGGCGGCTTACCCCGTGTCCAGCACGGGGTTACCGCTAAGGAGGTTAATTAAGCAATGCTCTTGACAGTAAGGGGACCAACTCAATAATTGCCCGGAAGCCCAGTCCAACCGAGGAGCGTGCTTCTCAAGCCATGGCATCCCCAAGAGTACTGAGGTGGTGATCATTTTGATCACACAGAACTGAATACTTTCCTTGTGGAGGGCCCCGATCTGACATGATAGGACCGGGGTCTGTAAAGGAGATTGTCAGTTCTGTAATGGAGAGCTGTCTACTGCTGTAATTATCAGATCCTGACCTAAGGGCTGGAGAGGGAGCCCAAGCTGGACAGCAAAGTCATAACTCATAAAGTTGGTGACCGAACCTGAGTCCAGAAATGCCTGCGTCTCCAGGACGTGGTCTTGCCAAGTAATAGCACAGGGCAAAAGAAATCTGTCTTCCACTGAAGGGACGGCTGAACCACCCAGCGCGGTACTACCTATCACCAGAGTGCGGTACAGCGTATCCAGTTTCCTGTGGAGACTCTGAATTTACCAACCCTGACTCTGTCGGAAAAGCCGATCTTTTAGAGCTCTCCCAACCCAAAGGTGAGTCTGGGTCACTGAAAGAAGGACTTTCAACATGCCCTGTATGTCTCTCGACCTCCGAGAGTTTGGTGTGTCCAATCTGCATTGGTTTATCAGAGGATGGGGAGGAAGGCGTAGGAACCGCGAAGGTGCTAGAGATAACCCTTCCTGGGGTTCTAACCCGAGTTTGCTTCTGATAGCGAACTCGCCTATCAATTTTGACAGCCAAGGAAATGGCCTCATCCAAAGTCTCGGGCTCTGGGTGACCCAACATAAGACTGGACACAGTGTCGGACAATCCTGACAGGAAACAGTCTAAGAGTGCGTACTGCCCCCACCTGGCTGACACTGCCCATCTCCTGAACTCGGCAGCATAACCTTCTACGGCATTGTGACCTTGTTTGAGGGTTCTCAACTTCCTCTCAGAAGTTACTGCCAAATCTGGGTCGTCATAAATTACAGCCATGGCTTTGAAGAACTCCTCTACCGAGACCAAGGACTCATGCCCTGTAGGAAGACTATATGCCCATGACTGGGAATCCCCAGACAAAAGAGTCTTAATGAATGTGACCCGTTGAGCTTTGGTACCTGAGGAAACGGGTCGTAATTCAAAATAGGACAAGCATCTATGCTTGAAATTACTAAAGTCCGAGCGATGCCCCGAGAATTTTTCTGGTGGGGGTACCCTCGGCTCGATCACAGAAGGAGGAGACGCTCAGGTATTGGGGTCTAATAGACGGTTAACTGACTCAGCTAGTTGGTCAATCTGAGTCTGTTGAGCATTCACCGTTTTAATGAGTTCATTAACGGTGGCAGTTAACACGTCGACCCGTTGGCAGAGTGCCTCCATGATACTTTACGGTCTGTTGTTCTGTAACGGTGGTGTCAGCACACAGAGAGTATCTAATTATTGATGATCTGCAGTATCACCAACAATACAGACGTATACCTGATTATTAGTGATCTGCAGAATCACCAATAATACAAGTATGACTAACCTCTGGACACCTAGCAAAGTGTAAGTGTTTGGGTGCAACAGTAACTTTAATAGTTTGACGAGACCTCACCAGAGGGGCTGGTGAGGTACTATCAGTACACTATGCGTGCACCAGCGTACAAGCTCCAGCAGGCTGGAGAGTACAATAACGAAGAGGCTGAATCTCCCGGGGAGCGGGTGACTCAGATTGTACTGCAGGCACGAGAACACCCGTGGGGCGGGTGACTCATACTGTACAGTAGCCTAAGACACACAATAATACTACAATGACCGATACCCTATAAGCGCAGGTAATAAGGCTGCACTACAGCTTCACAGAACTGTTCCACCAGAGGAGCTGGTGTAACTAGTACCTCACCAGTGGCGACGGCCCACTGGTGAGTAGAATGGTCAGGCAGGCAAGGTTCGGCAACAGAGAGGTAAGTATTGGTTCAAGATCGTGAGACAAGAGAGTAATCAGTAATCAGGCAGAGGTTCAGCAACAGGAAGGTACGTATCGGTACAGAATCGTGAGACGAGAGAGTAATCGGTAATCAGGCAGAGGTTCAGCAACAGGAAGACAGATGGGCAGAAGTACAGGATCAGAAAGCAGATTCAGAGTCAGAGTGCTTAGCCAGAGTCATACACAGGAGATCAATACAAAAGTAATAGCCTAGCCTGGGTGTGAAATCCTTGGCATCAACACCCTGGAACTAGTCTAAACAAAATAACGATAGCAAGACTGCAAATTCCTAGACTTGGTGTGAAATCCGTAGCATCAACACCAGGGAACTACCTAAGGTCTGCGCGCTCACCCGCAAGTATTTATGACAACAGACGAGGAACAACTGGCAGCGGGGCTCTATATATGCTGAGGATAACTCAGCAGAGCCGCCCATAAGCTTCAACCAATAGGAAGGGCTGCCAGAGTCAGCTGACCGAAGGATCAGCTGACTCCCCTTCTTGAAGCATAAAGGTCCTGCCGCCCGCACTCTATGCGCGGCTGAAGGACCTGTAAGGGGCACACTGTCAGTAGGAGTAGCGGGGACCACCTCCAGCTGGGATGCGGAAGCGGCGACTCTGCCGCTCTCTGCTGCGGCGGTGTTCCCGCTGTTCCTTACACATGCATCTTGATAGGCAACATCTAGTTAGCATAATCACATGATCAGGTGCCGATCAGGTGCCCAGAGAGAGGTTTTCAGCATTTTTCTACCAGAAAGATGACAGAATAATAGACGGGCAACATCTAGTGCTGCTGCCTTCTTATGAGATATGCAAAGTTCAATTCTTAGGTTTAGGCCCACTTAAAATTACATATAATGAAACGATGCCGTTTACATATATTTACCATGAATTAAACCTCAAGCTCTTTGTAAAGTTGTTTTCATTTATGAGTATCTGCTCTAAAGAAACTGTTCTGCGGCGGCATCAAAATGTAGGCTTAAAACTGAAATATTGGATAATTGCCCAGAAAGAGAATTAATTTAGGACTCTCACACATAGACTGCCTAGATAAAACATTAAGATCTATGTTTGTGCAGAGTCTGAAATGTACCTACGTATCTGGCAAGAGTAGGATTATACAGATAGAAATTAAAAGCATAAATAAGTCATTTATAGCACTAAAAGATTTAGTAATACTGCAACTGGGTAACTAGGCGGAAAACTGCTTTTCTATTCCAACAAATGCCACAGCCTTGATCATAACACCAATGGGATTAGGTAGAAATCTGAATGAAAAGCCCTCTGGTCGATATTCCAGTTCTCTATTAGAGATGGCCCGAACCTCCGATTTTAGGTTCACAAACCGCGATCGCGAACCTCCGCAAATATTCGCTACCTTGCGAACTTTTGCAAACCGCAATAGAGTTCAATGGGGAGGCGAACTTTGAAAACTAGAAACATTTATGCTGGCCACAAAAGTGATGGAAAAGATGTTTCAAGTGGTCTAACATCTGAGTTTTTGCATAGATGAGTGGGATACACGCCAAAAGTCCCGGGGAAAAATCTGGATTTGACTCAAAGAAGCGTTTTAAGGGCAGAAATCACATTGCATGCTAAATTGGAGGCCTAAAGTGCTTTAAAACATCTTGCATGTGTATACATCAATCAAGTAGTGTAATTAGTGTACTGCTTCACACTGACAGACCAAACTCACTGTGTAAGGCACCACAAACAGCTACTTGTGTAGTAACAGCCATGCTGGACTGGTGTGCACCATGGCCAGAGTGCAGGCCATGGCGCTTTTTAAGCCCATATGGTCGCCGGGCTCAATGACAGAACAGTGACTGTCCAGCTGATCGAATTTGGTCTGTCCACAATGAAGCAATGACCTTATTATCTTGGGGGTGCCCCCCCCCCCCCCCTTGAGACACTCATATAGCGTCGGTCATTGCTTCATTGTTAAACACAAGCCCCTTCACCGCGGCAAGGTAACGATCACGAAGGGGAATTGACACATGTACAGTACATGCCTTTTGTTTTGTTGTTGCAAAAAAAAATTAGGCAGGCATGTACACGCACCAGAAAAATTATTATAGCGGCCACTGCTAACAGCGGCCTTAAAAATTCAGGAATCCGCCTGGAGTCCTGGTGGACCCTGTTGTGGTGGGCGGCGGAGAAGGCAGTCAAGAGGCCTGCAGGCAGAGATGCTGTGTGGGGACCGACTTAATCTTGGGGCAGGCAGTCACACGGCGTGCAGGCAGAGATGCTGTGTGTGGGGGCTGACTTAGTCTTCTGGCAGGCCTGAGCGTGCTTTGCAGACCAGGCATCTGTGGTCAGATGGACCCTTGACCCAACGCTGTGTGCCAGAGATGTCACCACTTGCCTTTCAACATCACGTTACAGTTTAGGTATCGCCTTTTTTGAGAAAAAAATTGCGGCCTGGTATCTTCCACTGCGGTGTGTGGCTTTGCTTTTGTGTGCTGCTTTTCCTCAGGTGGTCATCCCATTGCCGTTTGTGCTTTGTAATCATGTTGTAACGATTGGTGTCAGCACACAGAGAGAATCTGATTATTGGTGATCCGCAGAATCACCAAGAATACAGATGTATACCTGATTATTGATGATCTGCAGAATCACCAATTATACAAGTATGACTTACCTCTGGACACCTAATAATGGGTAAGTGATTGGGTGCAACAGTAGAAGGCTATCTCCCGTGGAGCGGGAGATACAGACACCACTGCAGCCAGCGGACACCTGAGGAGCAGGTGACCTATGGCTGAGCAGGAACTATCTCTATAGATGAGATAGAGCAGCAGCCAGTGATTCCCGGATGGAATGGAATCAGACTGTACTGCAGCCAATGGACTCCTAATGAGAAGAGACCACTGACTGCACTGCAGGAAGGCCTCTCTGAGGTACAGGAGGTCTTTGCAGCTAACTGACACGTGGTGGATTAGTGCCAAGGAAGTACAGACAGACTAATCACTCGGGGAACGAGTGACAGCCAGGAAGGTCAGACAAGCCAGGTCGGCAACACACGAGCATATAAGGTACAAAGACAGAAGACTGATTTGGTAACCGGATACAAGCAGGGTCAGTAACTGGTAGACAGATGGGCAGAGGTACCGAATCAGAAAGCAAGAGAGAGGTCAGCAAAGCAGAAGGTCATAACAGATATACATAAGCACAATTTTAATCTGAGGTGTGAGGTCCTTGGTCTCGACACCCGGGAACTGGTCTAAAGTATAACATAATAATGACACAGCAATCCTAAGCTTGGGTGTGAGGTCCTTGGTCTCAACACCCTGGAAATGGTCTAGAGTATAACAGAGTAATGACACAGCAATCCTAAGCTTGGGTGTGAGGTCCTTGGTCTCAACACCCTGGAACTGGTCTAGAGTATAACAGAGTAATGACACAGCAATACTAAGCTTGGGTGTGAGGTCCTTGGTCTCAACACCCTGGAACTGGTCTAAAGTATAACAGAGTAATTATGGGAATATATATAGCAATCTGCGCCTAATGGATGGGCAGCAGCTGTTGTGGACCAGGTACTCCTCAAACACCTCAAATAAATAATAAAAAATGTGTCCACAGCGCTAAAAGGAAATTACTCTTTATTGTTGTACAGCAAGTAAATAGTATTCCTGATTCTAGGCTTAATATAAAGCACCTTCCCCTCTAGATCACATCCATACAAAACATACTACACTCACTCAGCCTCACTGCAGTGAGATAGTTCTAAAAATGTGGTCAAAAAAGGGGATCCCAGTAAAGAATCAAAAAATCCTTTAAAAAAGGTGTAGCAAAAATATATAATATAATAATTTAGGCAGCCTGCTTGTTAAAAAAAAAGGGGACCTGTTAGTATGTCCACAGTGAAGATAAAATCCACAAGAGTCTTCCTTATAATTCAATCAGATATAGTGGCTTCCATATATTAGTATTCCACAATAGGTATTAGTATCATCAAGGGACCCAATATCCAATGTCCTGGTGTAGACAAATCTCATAGAGCATACATTACCCCTCCCAGCCGTCCGGGTGTGCAGTAATCCAAGTGCACAGTGGAGCTCCCCACCTGCTTCCGACTGTCGGGGTATGCAGCGTTTCCTAGTGTGCGGCAGATCTCCGTGTTAGCCTCTCTCCGTCCACTCTGGCCAAACTGATGAGGACGGAGAGGTCGTACGGGTGCTGGTGTAGCAAGTCCGGATCTTCTATGTTGAAGTTTTGTATATCCGGTATACGAGTGGATGCGTTCCACAGCGGTGGAGTTGTTTGCAGTGACGTCACTGTCGTGTGCAAGCGAGGGATGCTGACGTTTCAATTGATTGAATTATAAGGAAGACTCTTGTGGATATTATCTTCACTGTGGACATACTAACGGGTCCCCTTTTTTTAACAAGCAGGCTGCCTAAATTATTATATTATATATTTTTGCTACACCTTTTTAAAGGATTTTTTGATTCTTTACTGGGATCCCCTTTTTTGACCACATTTTTAGAACTATCTCACTGCAGTGAGGCTGAGTGAGTGTTGTATGTTTTGTATGGATGTGATCTAGAGGGGAAGGTGCTTTATATTAAGCCTAGAATCAGGAATACTATTTACTTGCTGTACAACAATAAAGAGTAATTTCCTTTTAGCGCTGTGGACACATTTTTTATAACAGAGTAATGACAACGGTAATCTGGCTAAGTGTGAATTCCCAGCTCCTGCTGGTTCTAACACACTGTAAGATCTGACTGTGGTCTGAGTGCTCACACGTAAGTATTCGCAATGGCAGACAACCAGCAACTGACAAGCAAGGTCTATATATACTTGCAGTGCTGTGCAGCTCCGCCCGAGCCACTCAGCCAATCCAGAGTCCAGCTGGGATCAGCTGATCGGCCTGATCAGCTGATTCCCCTTCTGCTGGTATAAATGTCCTGTCGCCTGGCGCGCGCACGCGTAGCTCTCCATCTGTGTGCACTAGAAGGTCCAGACAAGCCAAACATGTGTCGCTGCGTGGAAACCGCCAGTCTGAACGCGGAGACAGTCGCCCCGTCACTAGACCGAGCGGCGGCATCTCCGCTGATCATTACACATGTGCCTTCGTAAGGTAGTTGTCCCTATGCGGGTCTTGGTCTTTCCACGGCTCAATTTGCGGTGGCAGAGAGTACAGATGGCATTGCTCTCATCTGAGGCAGACACACACAAAAAATTTCCACACCGCTGAGCCCTGGGGTGATGGCACTTTGGTGGTGGCGGCCGACAGAGTGTTAAATGGGGTGCAAGAATCAGAGCAGGAGGAGGAAGATATGTCACACTTCCGTGAGGAAGCTGAGAAAGATGAGGTGTTCTGTGTTAAATAGTCAACTACGTCCTGACAATATTGGGGGTTAATGGCACGTACCTTCTGAACACTGTACTTTGGTCGAGGGCTGCACGAAATCACAACAGCGCGACCTCGAACAGACCTGCCAGGTGGCCTGCCTCTGGCTCTGCCTTTTGTTTTGTCCATATTGGGGGGGATGAGGTGAAAGGTATGCACTGACTTGACTAATACAAAGTACGGTTACACGGGTGCAGTGTAATGCTTGTGTGCATAAGCAATACTGTCTGTTTACAAATCACAAGTGTAATGCTTGGGGGTTAAACTTAGACCACCCAGAGCAACAAGACTGGTAGCTGATTAATGGAAGAGGCTACACAGGCTGCCCAGAGCAACTGCAGCTCTGGGCTTCCAATATCGCTACAAATAGGACACAATAGCAGCGCAGTGAGATGTTGCGCTACCTTTGCGATAGCAAGCACTCAGACAGGTACAAGTCAGGACTATAGATTGGAGTGTAACTAGACAAGTAAGACACAATGGCAGCGCAGTGCGAAGTTGCGCTGCCTTAGCAATAGCAAGCATTCAGACAGGTACAAGTCAGGAGTAGATTGGAGCGTAACTAGTAGCAACCGCAGCTCACAGTCACGTCCAAAGAAGCAGAACAAGCTGGCTAACAACAGTCACCAGCAAGCATCCACCCAGGCAAGACTACAGGATAGAACGTAACCAATAGCAACTGCAGCCTATAGTTACATTCCCAGAAACTAGAGTAGCAGGAATACGACCAGTCACCAACGTGGTGATGGCAGAATCCAAGCTATCAGGATAATGGACTTCACTGATCCACCGCGGATACAGCGAAAGTCCATCAGGCATGGAAACTAGGCAATAAACAATAATACAGAAAAATAATAAACGGCTCAACTAATGGATAAATATATATTAGCAAGTCTGCATATAAATTTATCAAGAACTAGCTAAAGCACAAGTAATAAGGTCGCATTGAACTACAATAACAGAACCATACAGAGTAGCACAGTGCCCAGCAGACCAGCATAGTGATCGCTATGATGGGCGAGGTCTAAAAGGGGAGACTTTTATGCCGGCATCGACCAATGGATGCAAGCATGCATATCTCCACACAGCTGAATGGTAATCATTCAATCTTGCGATGGCTTGATTACCATTTGCTAGCTGGTCATGTATGCAAAGGACTCCCATAGGAAATACATGCAGTATTATGTAACAACATGCCTGCAGGAAATCCAGGGCTATCTGGCCGCAGCTCAGCTGTAGTAAACAATTGGTGGAATGATGACAGCATCCTGAGCTGCCCAGAACTGCAGAGCAATTGCAAATGACAATGTGACTCATTGTGAATGCACAACCGAATGCAGGCAAACAAGCCAGAACTGTCCATTTGCAGCTCCACCGCAACGGACAGAACACGCCACAGGAGGAATCCTTACATGCAGTGAACAGGTATGCAGTGACTGCTGGTACAACAATGTGCGGTTACACAGGTGCAGTGAACAGGTTGCAGTGACTGGTATTACAAATGTGCAGCTGCCTGTCACACACACACAAGTACCATGAACAGGTGCAATGACTGGTGGTATAAACAATGTGTGCGCTCACGTAGGTATAGGTAGGTAGGTGCACTGAACAGTGAACAGGTGCAGTGATTGGCATTACAAATGTGCAGCTGCCTGTCACACACACAGGTAGTCACTGAATGTGCTGGGCCTGGCAGTGGCATAGTAGAAATTAAGGTGCCAAAGGCTAGCTGCGACTGACTGACAGGGCTGTATATAATGCAAGTGGGCCACACACACAAAAAAAATAGATCACAAGAACAACATTAGCTCTCAAAAGAGCTGTTGAGGGGTGCTTTTTTAGCAATAAGAATCAGCAAGGAGCAAGCCAACAAGCCTACAAGGGCCTAACTAAGCTTTCCCTAATGTCTCTGCAGCAACCTCTCCCTTATCTAATTACTGCAGGCACACGAGTGAGTCCAGTGCCTGAAGCTGCCTGCCTTTTATAAGGGGGGGGGGGAGGGCTCCAGGAGGGAGTGTAGCCTGATTGGCTACAATGTGCGTGCTGACTGTGATGTAGAGGGTCAAAGTTAACCCTAATGATGCACTATGGGGGCAAATTGAACTTCCGCAATAGTTCGCGGTTCTGCGTGATCGCAAACCACGGAAGTTCGCCGGGAACCGTTCGCTGGTGAAAAGTTCGGGCCATCTCTACTCTTTATATATACATGACAATGACACCTTTCATAGATCAATGCTCATTTTCATAATGCTCCACTTAATGAAAACATGGTGATAGACTCAGGGGCATATCTAGAACTCATGGACCCCATAGCAAAATTTTCATCCCCCCCCCCCCCCAAATACTTTTATTCCCCAAGTAGCCTTCAATTATAGGGAGCTAGAGGTGCCCCAGTATAGGTAGACACAGTATAAGTAGGTGCCCCCCAGTATAGGTAACCGTATATTATCCCCCCTAAAGCATAGGTAGCCAGATTAGTCCTCACCAATAATTAGGTAGCCAGATTAGCCTCCACCCCCCTATGCAGAGTTAGCAAGCAGAGTGCTGGAGGGAATTTGCATACCTCTCCGGGCTCCACTGATTATCTACCTTCTCTGTAATTATAGCACCCTTTCTCATCACGTAACCCATGTGACGAGAGAGGGCGATGAAGTCCTGTATATGTGGACTTTCATAGTGTTTGTGCATGTTCGGAATAGCAAAATTAGCTGTTGGTGAAATCTCCTGTATACACTGCTCTGAACTTCTACTCTCCACCAGCAGTTGGTTCTCTACAACCCATGCATTCTGCTGCAACTGCTCATTGCTCCAGTGGGTGAAATGTTCCTGAACATTGCTGTATGTCTGTTTCCCACCGGCAGGCAACAAATAGGCACGTATGTAATCAGCTGTGGAAATCTTTAAAGACTTCACCCCCCTTGAGACTCTGCCAGTGATTCAGTTAGTATTAGGCCTCTGCTTGCTGCCTGAACTCCTGGTCCCGTTACCTATAGTGCTATTTCTGGCTTTTACTTTTGCTTGGTTTTTGCCACCTAAATTAAAATTACTGTTCTGTACTGCTCTCTCTTACTGGCTCCTAATCTTGCATTTTGTTTCTGTCCTGGTTTAGATATGATTTTGGTATTTTTATTGTTGTTTGCTGTGCTTGAGGGCTTTCACTAATATTATTGCGTACTGTGCTTCTGGGCCTGTATTATTTTTTCATATATTCTTTATTTACGAGAACAGTAGACTGGAGTGTACAATATACAAGTAAGAAATAGAGGATCCAAATCTAGCAGTCGGGCAACATGATTAATCGCACACAATGGAAGAATGAAAACCACAAATATTCTTTTCACAATTACAGGTTATTGAGTCATGTGGTTGTTACAGCTGAAGAATTTGGCTCCTAGCATAAGGGTCATCGGTGGTGTATATGTGTTAGCACTGGAGAGAAGGGGAGAAGAGTGTCATGTATATGGAGCACTTTATGTGTTGAGTGCATACAGCATTTACACTATTATTATTATTATTATTTAGTATTTATATAGCGCCTACATATTACGCAGCGCTGTACACTGTATACCGTATATATATATATATATATATATATATATATACATATCTTGTCATTAACTGTCCCTCAAAGGAGCTCACAATCTAATCCCTACCATTGCCATATGTCTATATTATGTAGTGTAAGTACTGTAGTCTAGGGCCAATTTTAGAGGGAGCCAATTAACTTATCTGTATGTTTTTGGAATATTTGCATAAATTGCATTACACAGTTTACGTAACGTCAGGTAACTCTAACGCGCACACGTAAGTCTTACCAGTTTTTTGTGGCTCTAATCCATTGTTTGTAAAGGGCACCATTTCTCTTAAAATGTTCAATGAGCTCAAAAAAAATCCTTTATCCCCAGTTATTCCTTAACAACGGATATCTTGTGCAAGTCAGATGTTAAAGGGACACTTAAGCCAGGAATAAAAAAATCAGTTTTACTTATCTGGGGCTTCTACCAGCCCCCTGCAGCTGCCCGTGCCCTTGCAGTCACTCACGGAGCCTCCGGTCCCCCTCCTCCAGCTAGTTTTGTTTTCGCTGATAGTCCCTGACAGGGAGTCGTGGGCTTTCTGCGCCTGCGCAGGCCGGGCTATGCGTATCCTTCTTCATGTTCCTGTCCTCAGTAGCAACTTGCACAGGAGCAGGACGCTGTTGCGGACGGGAACGCAAAGAGAAATATGCGCAGTCTGGCCTGTCAGCGAAAACTAAACTAGCTGGCGGCAGGGGACTGGAGGCTCTGTGAGCGAGTGCGAGGCCACAGGATGGCTGGAGGGGGCTGTTAGAATCCCCAGGAACGTAAAACTGATTTTTTATTCCTGGCTTAAGTGTCCCTTTAAAGGGACATGCCTGTGAGGAATGAGATGAATATGATCTGGAGATGTGAAGAGATTTTGAATTGTGAAATGCAGTAGTCCTATCAGTCAATGTAGTTAATTCCTCATTCTGGTAAATTTGTTTGTTCTACCCTTAAAAAAACAACCTTTAAAAACTGTAGCCATTATTTACATACAGGCAGCTAATAATCAGACCCCAACAACTTAATTTACTGAAACAGTCTAATTGATTTAAAATATGTTGAGATTGTAATGTTTGATGAGCTGGGAGTACAGATAGCCATGTATATCAGGCTAAGGCTCAACACACACCATACAATCTTGGTTGTTCAATCTTACCACTTTCATGTAGTATAAGAGCTTATCCAATCAGTCATTAACCACTTGCCGACCGCCCACAGCCCATGGGCGGCGGCAAAGTGGACGCCTAAAGGACCGCAATACGCCTTCAGGCGGCGCGTCCTTTAGGCATGCCGGGGGAGCGATCGCGTCATTGATGACGCGCGCTTCCCCCGGCAACTGGCTCCGCCCACCCGCCGTAACATCCCGCCGGCCGTACGGAAGCGCCGGCGGGATGTTAACCCCGCGATCGCCGCATACAAAGTGTATAATACACTTTGTAATGTATACAAAGTGTATTATACAGGCTGCCTCCTGCCCTGGTGGTCCCAGTGTCCGAGGGACCACCAGGGCAGGCTGCAGCCACCCTAGTCTGCACCCAAACACACTGATCTGCCCCCCCCCGCCCACTGATCGCCCACAGCACCCCTCAGACCCCCCCCTGCCCACCCCCCAGACCCCTGTTTGCACCCAATCACCCCCCTAATAACCCATCAATCACTCCCTGTCACTATCTGTCAACGCTATTTTTTTTTTTATATCCCCCCCTGCCCCCTGCCCCCTCCTGATCACCCCCCCACCCCTCAGATTCTCCCCAGACCCCCCCCCAGACCCCCCCCCCCCCCTGTGTACTGTATGCATCTATCTTCCCTGATAACCTGTCAATCACCCGTCAATCACCCATCAATCACCCATCAATCACCCCCTGTCACTGCCACCCAACAATCAGCCCCTAACCTGCCCCTTGCGGGCAATCTGATCACCCACCCACACCAATAGATCGCCCGCAGATCCGACATCAGATCACCTCCCAAATCCATTGTTTACATCTATTCTCTCCTCTAAACACCCACTAATTACCCATCAATCACCCATCAATCACCCCCTATCACCACCTGTCACTTTTACCTATCAGATGAGACCCTAATCTGCCCCTTGCGGGCACCCAATCACCCGCCAACACGCTCAGATTGCCCTCTGACCCCCCTTATCAATTCGCCAGTGCATTAATTACATCTGTTCTTCCCTGTAATAACCCACTGATCACCTGTCAATCACCTGCCAATCACCTATCACCCATCAATCACCCCCTGTCACTGCCACCCATCAATCAGCCCCTAACCTGCCCCTTGCGGGCAATCTGATCTCCCACCCACACCATTAGATCGCCCGCAAACCCGCCGTCAGATTACCTCCCAAATGTATTGTTTACATCTGTTATCTTCTCTAAACACCCACTAATTACCCATCAATCACCCATCAATCACCCCCTATCACCACCTGTCACTGTTACCTATCAGATCAGACCCTAAGCTGCCCCTTGCGGGCACCCAATCACCCGCCCACACGCTCAGATTGCCCTCAGACCCCCCCCCCCCCCTTATCAATTCACCAGTGCATTAATTACATCTGTCCTTCCATGTAATAACCCACTGATCACCTGTCAATCACCTGCCAATCACCTATCACCCATCAATCACCCCCTGTCACTGCCACCCAACAATCAGCCCCTAACCTGCCCCTTGCGGGCAAACTGATCACCCACCCACACCAATAGATCGCCCGCAGATCCGACATCAGATCACCTCCCAAATCCATTGTTTACATCTATTCTCTCCTCTAAACACCCACTAATTACCCATCAATCAACCATCAATCAGCCCCTATCACCACCTGTCACTTTTACCTATCAGATCAGACCCTAATCTGCCCCTTGCGGGCACCCAATCACCCGCCAACACGCTCAGATTGCCCTCTGACCCCCCCTTATCAATTCGCCAGTGCATTAATTACATCTGTTCTTCCCTGTAATAACCCACTGATCACCTGTCAATCACCTGCCAATCACCTATCACCCATCAATCACCCCCTGTCACTGCCACCCATCAATCAGCCCCTAACCTGCCCCTTGCGGGCAATCTGATCTCCCACCCACACCATTAGATCGCCCGCAAACCCGCCGTCAGATTACCTCCCAAATGTATTGTTTACATCTGTTATCTTCTCTAAACACCCACTAATTACCCATCAATCACCCATCAATCACCCCCTATCACCACCTGTCACTGTTACCTATCAGATCAGACCCTAAGCTGCCCCTTGCGGGCACCCAATCACCCGCCCACACGCTCAGATTGCCCTCAGACCCCCCCCCCCCCTTATCAATTCACCAGTGCATTAATTACATCTGTCCTTCCATGTAATAACCCACTGATCACCTGTCAATCACCTGCCAATCACCTATCACCCATCAATCACCCCCTGTCACTGCCACCCAACAATCAGCCCCTAACCTGCCCCTTGCGGGCAAACTGATCACCCACCCACACCAATAGATCGCCCGCAGATCCGACATCAGATCACCACCCAAGCGCAGTGTTTCCATCTATTCTCTCCTCTAAACACTCACTAATTACCCATCAATCACCCATCAATCACCCCCTATCACCACCTGTCACTGTTACCCATCAGATCAGACCCTAATCTGCCCCTTGCGGGCACCCAATCACCCGCCTACACGCTCAGATTGCCCTCAGACCCCCCCTTATCAATTCGCCAGGGCATTATTTACATCTGTCCTTCCCTGTAATAACCCACTGATCACCTGTCAATCACCTGTCAATCACCCATCAATCACCCCCTGTCACTGCCACCCATCAATCACCCCCTGTCACTGCCACCCATCAATCAGACCCTAACCTGCCCCTTGCGGGCAAACTGAACACCCACCCACACCAATAGATCGCCCGCAGATCCGACGTCCGATCACCTCCCAAGTGCAGTGTTCACATCTGTTCTCTACCCTAAACACCCACTAATTACCCATCAATCACCCCCTGTCACTGCTACCTATCAGATTAGACCCCTATCTGCCCCTAGGGCACTCAATCACCCGCCCACACCCTCAGAATGCCCTCAGACCCCAGCCCTGATCACCTCGCCAGTGCATTGCTTGCATCTATTCCCCCCTCTAATCACACCTTGAGACACCCATCAATCACCTCCTGTCACCCCCTAGCACACCTACCCATCAGATCAGGCCCTAATTTGCCCCGTGTGGGCTCCTGATCACTCGGCCAAACCCTCAGATCCCCCTCAGACCCCCTTCCGATCACCTCCCCAGTGCATTGATTGCATCTATTTTCCCCTCTAACCACCCCCTGAGACACCCATCAATCACCTCCTGTCACCCCCCTAGCACTCCTATCCATCAGATCAGGCCCAATACAACCTGTCATCTAAAAGGCCACCCTGCTTATGACCGGTTCCACAAAATTCGCCCCCTCATAGACCACCTGTCATCAAAATTTGCAGATGCTTATACCCCTGAACAGTCATTTTGAGACATTTGGTTTCCAGACTACTCACGGTTTTGGGCCCGTAAAATGCCAGGGCGGTATAGGAACCCCACAAGTGACCCCATTTTAGAAAAAAAGACACCCCAAGGTATTCTGTTAGGTGTATGACGAGTTCATAGAAGATTTTATTTTTTGTCAAAAGTTAGCGGAAATTGATTTTTTATTGGTTTTTTTTCACAAAGTGTCATTTTCCGCTAACTTGTGACAAAAAATAAAATCTTCTATGAACTCGCCATACACCTAACGGAATACCTTGGGGTGTCTTCTTTCTAAAATGGGGTCACTTGTGGGGTTCCTATACTGCCCTGGCATTTTAGGGGCCCTAAACCGCGAGGAGTAGTCTAGAAAACAAATGCCTCAAAATGACCCGTGAATAGGACGTTGGGCCCCTTAGCGCACCTAGGCTGCAAAAAAGTGTCACACATGTGGTACCGCCGTACTCAGGAAAAGTAGTATAATGTGTTTTTGGGTGTATTTTTACACATACCCATGCTGGGTGGGAGAAATTTCTATGTAAATGGTCAATTGTGTGTAAAACAAATCAAACAATTGTCATTTACAGAGATATTTCTCCCACTTAGCATGGGTATGTGTAAAAATACACCCCAAAACACATTATACTACTTCTCCTGAGTACGGCGGTACCACATGTGTGGCACTTTTTTACACCCTAAGTACGCTAAGGGGCCCAAAGTCCAATGAGTACCTTTAGGATTTCACAGGTCATTTTGCGACATTTGGTTTCAAGACTACTCCTCACGGTTTAGGGCCCCTAAAATGCCAGGGCAGTATAGTAACCCCACAAATGACCCCATTCTAGAAAGAAGACACCCAAAGGTATTCCGTTAGGAGTATGGTGAGTTCATAGAAGATTTTATTTTTTGTCAAAAGTTAGCGGAAAATTGATTTTTATTGTTTTTTTCACAAAGTGTCATTTTCCACTAACTTGTGACAAAAAATAAAATCTTCTATGAACTCACCATACTCCAAACGGAATACCTTGGGGTGTCTTCTTTCTAAAATGGGGTCATTTGTGGGGTTCCTATACTGAACTGGCATTTTAGGGGCCCTAAACCGTGAGGAGTAGTCTGGAAATCAAATTTCGCAAAATGACCTGTGAAATCCTAAAGGTACTCATTGGACTTTGGGCCCTTTAGCGCAGTTAGGGTGCAAAAAAGTGCCACACATGTGGTATTGCCATACTCGGGAGAAGTAGTACAATGTGTTTTGGGGTGTATTTTTACACATACCCATGCTGGGTGGGAGAAATACCTCTGTAAATGACAATCTTTTGATTTTTTTACACACAATTGTCCATTTACAGAGTTATTTCTCCCACCCAGCATGGGTATGTGTAAAAATACACCCCAAAACACATTGTACTACTTCTCCCGAGTACGGCGATACCACATGTGTGGCACTTTTTTGCACCCTAACTGCGCTAAAGGGCCCAAAGTCCAATGAGTACCTTTAGGATTTCACAGGTCATTTTGCGGAATTTGATTTCCAGACTACTCCTCACGGTTTAGGGCCCCTAAAATGCCAGGGCAGTATAGGAACCCCACAAATGACCCCATTTTAGAAAGAAGACACCTCAAGGTATTCCGTTAGGAGTATGGTGAGTTCATAGAAGATTTTATTTTTTGTCACAAGTTAGTGGAAAATGACACTTTGTGAAAAAAACAATAAAAATCAATTTTCCGCTAACTTTTGACAAAAAATAAAATCTTCTATGAACTCACCATACTCCTAACGGAATACCTTGGGGTGTCTTCTTTCTAAAATGGGGTCATTTGTGGGGTTCCTATACTGCCCTGGCATTTTAGGGGCCCTAAACCGTGAGGAGTAGTCTGGAAATCAAATTCCGCAAAATGACTTGTGAAATCCTAAAGGTACTCATTGGACTTTGGGCCCTTTAGCGCAGTTAGGGTGCAAAAAAGTGCCACACATGTGGTATCGCCGTACTCGGGAGAAGTAGTACAATGTGTTTTGGGGTGTATTTTTACACATACCCATGCTGGGTGGGAGAAATAACTCTGTAAATGGACAATTGTGTGTAAAAAAAATGAAAAAATTGTCATTTACAGAGAGATTTCTCCCACCCAGCATGGGTATGTGTAAAAATACACCCCAAAACACATTCTACTACTTCTCTTGAGTACGGCAATACCACATGTGTGGCACTTTTTTGCAGCCTAACTGCGCTAAGGGGCCCAAAGTCCAATGAGCACTTTTAGGCTTTACAGGGGTGCTTACAAATTAGCACCCCCCAAAATGCGAGGACAGTAAACACACCCCACAAATGACCCCATTTTGGAAAGTAGACACTTCAAGGTATTCAGAGAGGGGCATGGTGAGTCCGTGGCAGATTTCATTTTTTTTTGTCGCAAGTTAGAAGAAATGGATTCTTTTTTTTTTTCTTTTTTTTGTCACAAAGTGTCATTTTCCGCTTACTTGTGACAAAAAATAATATCTTCTATGAACTCACTATGCCTCTCAGTGAATACTTTGGGATGTCTTCTTTCCAAAATGGGGTCATTTGGGGGGTATTTATACTATCCTGGAATTCTAGCCCCTCATGAAACATGACAGGGGGTCAGAAAAGTCAGAGGTGCTTGAAAATGGGAAAATTCACTTTTTGCACCATAGTTTGTAAACGCTATAACTTTTACCCAAACCAATAAATATACACTGAATGGGTTTTTTTTTATCAAAAACATGTTTGTCCACATTTTTCGCGCTGCATGTATACAGAAATTTTACTTTATTTGAAAATTGTCAGCACAGAAAGTTAAAAAAATCATTTTTTTGCCAAAATTCATGTCTTTTTTGATGAATATAATAAAAAGTAAAAATCGCAGGAGCAATCAAATAGCACCAAAAGAAAGCTTTATTAGTGACAAGAAAAGGAGCCAAAATTCATTTAGGTGGTAGGTTGTATGAGCGAGCAATAAACCGTGAAAGCTGCAGTGGTCTGAGTGGAAAAAAAGTGCCTGGTCCTTAAGGGTTAGAAAGACTGTAGTCCTCAAGTGGTTAAAGGTATTTTCAATCTGTTGGCCCTTATACTACATAGATTTGGTTAATCTGTACAACCAAGATTGTATGGTGCGTGTTGAGCTTAACTCTACTTTATTACTTTTGAAGTCACATCAGTTTGTGCTTCATAATCCAACTAAATTCCAAATTGAGCAAGGCAAATTCTGAAAGTAATCACGTTGATGGGAAAATAATAAGTATTACCTTTGAAGAACAGCTCATCAAACTGACAAATCCCTTGTGAAGTGGTGCATGCCTGCAGCTTTGCACATCTCCATACAGACCTCTAGAGCCTGTTATTTCCTGGTAGCTGAATGGGGTCTTGCACCTTCTTCCTGTGAACTACAAAGTCCTTAGCGGCTGTAGCCAGAGGGGAAAGAATATAGGCTGTACTGCACTGACAGGCACATTTAGCCCATGAGGGAGATTTTGCTTCTATGCAAT
Organism: Hyperolius riggenbachi; assembly: GCF_040937935.1. Taxonomy (NCBI): domain Eukaryota; kingdom Metazoa; phylum Chordata; class Amphibia; order Anura; family Hyperoliidae; genus Hyperolius; species Hyperolius riggenbachi. The sequence goes on from NC_090649.1 coordinate 389,619,056, forward strand.
GTTTATATCCACTTATCATGCTGATTGCTAATAGAGTCGATAATTGCCTTGTCCAATTTTGGGTTTAGTTAGATTTCAACTTAGCATTCTAATTACTTTACTTCAGTTTATACATTGCAGTCAGACACGATGATATATGCATAAGTGTTCCTGACTTAAAGTGTATGGACAATTCCTCCTTTACCTGCTGACATTGTAGATAGAGCAGATCTGAGGATAAAAAACTTTCTAAATATAAAAAAAAAATGTGACTAAAAAAAAGTCTTAATTCCTGTATATTATTAGCTCTACCATATTTTACTGAGTGAATCAGTAGGTTCTGAAAATGAGCAATGCAATGCTATGCATTTGTAATTGAAAATGTTAAAAAATATACCTTATCCCATTTGATATTTCTGAAAACTGAAATGACATGTGTCACTTAAAAGGTACAGTACACACTTTATTCTGCCACTTCTTACAGACCAAATATTCTGCACTTACTTACAGTACTAAATATTAATTTTCTTTAATTGCATAACCCCTTAAAGAGACACTGAAGCGAAAAAAAAACTATGATATTATGATTTGTATGTGTAGTATAGCTAAGAAATAAAACATTAAGATCAGATACATCAGTCTAATTGTTTCCAGTACAGGAAGAGTTAAGAAACTCCAGTTGTTAACTCTATGCAAAAAAGCCATTTTCTCTACGACTTTCAAAGTCGTGGAGAGGGCTGTTTTCTGACTTTTATTATCTCAACTGTTAGTTTAACTATTTACTTTTCCTCTGGCAGAGGAGAGGTCATTAGTTCACAGACTGCTCTGAAAGAATCATTTTGAATGCTGAGTGTTGTGTAATCTGCACATATTAGAGAATGATGCAATGTTAGAAAAAACACTATATACCTGAAAATAAAAATATGAGAATATTTTCTTTGCTGCTAATCTTCTAGTAATTATTCATAGTACACAACCAATTTATTATATCATATATCTTCAGTGTCTCTTTAAATATCAATACAAAGCCTTAAAACTTTGCCATTTTGAAAAGTGCCCCTCCTTCATACACACACACGCACACACCTGCGCACACGCACGCGCACACGCACGCACACATACACGCACACTTCCCTAGGCTATACAAATGTAGATGTTCAGACATTTTGTACCTTCTACCATCCTGGATTTTTCCAGCTCTCCCAGACGTAGTGGAATATTTTGAAAATGTTCTGTCTACTTGGCTTGACAGGTGCCTGACTTGTAAAACATAGCAAAATCTGTTCAGCACTTCCCAAAGCTTAAATGATACACTACATGTGCCTTTATATAACTACCTGAGCTTGTAGCAGATCATTGTGTGCATTTTTATATTTATAGTTCGTATTATTTTTGCAAGCAGAGAAGGTGGGGGAGTTCTAATAAAAAAAAAAAACAACTACTGCACAAAAATAAAATAAAAGACAGTATAACTTTTTATTGGGGGGGGGGGCAAAAACAATGATTTAGTTGGAAGAAATCCCCGCCGATGGAGATCATTTATCATTATTATTATTATTATTTTATAGCGTGCCAACATATTTCTTGGCACTGTACAGAGTAAGAAATAACATGGAGTGCATAATAATGCAGACAATGGCATATCCAAAATATTCATATTGTGACATAATACAGAATTGGTAGACACAGTAATTACTGTGACAAATGTAACATCATGATGATCAAAATGTATTGCAAATTCCTGATTTGAAAGCTTAAAGAGACTCCGTAACAAAAATTGCATCCTGTTTTTTATCATCCTACAAGTTCCAAAAGCTATTCTAATGTGTTCTGGCTTACTGCAGCACGTTCTACTATCACCATCTCTGTAATAAATCAACTTATCTCTCTCTTGTCAGACTTGTCAGGCCTGTGTCTGGAAGGCTGCCAAGTTCTTCAGTGTTGTGGTTCTGCTATGAACTCCCCCATCCAGGCCCCTCTCTGCACACTGCCTGTGTGATATTTAGATTAGTGCAGCTTCTCTCTGTTCTATTATCTTTTACAAGCTGGATAAATCCTCCTCTGAGCTGGCTGGGCTTTCACATACTGAGGAATTACATACAGGCACAGCTGTCTGCACTCTGCAGGAAGAAATAGCCTGACACTTCAGTGGAAGATAGCTGCAGGGGGAAAGAAACACACAAATGATCTCTTGAGATTCAAAAGGATGGCTGTATACAGCCTGCTTGTGTATGGATGTATTTTCTATGTGTGGACATACTGTACATCAATCTACTTCCTGTTTTGGTGGCCATTTTGTTTGTTTACAAACAAACTTTTTAAAACTGTTTTTAACCACTTTTAATGCGGCGAGGAGCGGCAAAATTGTGACAGAGGGTAATAGGAGATGTCCCCTAACGCACTGGTATGTTTACTTTTGTGCGATTTTAACAATACAGATTCTCTTTAAAGGACAACTGAATTGAGAGGGACATTCAGGCTGCCATATTTATTTCCTTGAGGCCAGGTTCACAGTGCTCAGTTGCGTTGCAGAAAAATTCTGCATTTCGACTTCATGCCCATATAATTCTATGGGCCTGTTCTCAGTAATGGATTGCGTTATTCTAATTCGCTGTATGCAGACTTTGCAATAAAGTCTATGGCCAGTCTCCATTGCAGTTCACAGTTCACACACATTTTAATGCGTGCGTTATGCAACTGACCACTGTGAATCCAGCCTAAGGCTAGGTTCACAGTGCTCAGTTGCGTTGCAGAAAAATTCTGCCTGTCAACTCACTGCCCTTACAAGTCTATGGGCCTGTTCACAGTAACGGAACGCGTTATTCTAACTCGCTGCATGAGGACTTTGCAATAAAGTCTATGTCCTGTCTCGATTGCAGTTCACACACATTTTAAGATGTGCATTATGCAACTGAGCACTGTGAACCTAGCTTAAAGGTTGGATGCACAGTCGTCAGTTGCATGACATACGCATTAAAATAAGTGCAAACTAGAATGGAGACTGCACATAGACTTTAATTCAAAGCCTGCTTGCAGCGAGTTAGAATAACACGATCAGCTATAACTAGTGTTGGGCGAACATCTAGATGTTCGGGTTCGGGCCGAACAGGCCGAACATGGCCGCGATGTTCGGGTGTTCGAGCCGAACTCCGAACATAATGGAAGTCAATGGGGACCCGAACTTTTGTGCTTTGTACAGCCTCCTTACATGCTACATACCCCAAATTTACAGGGTATGTGCACCTTGGGAGTGGGTACAAGAGGAAAAAATTTTTTTAGCAAAAAGAGCTTATAGTTTTTGAGAAAATCGATTTTAAAGTTTCAAAGGGAAAACTGTCTTTTAAATGCGGGAAATGTCTGTTTTCTTTGCACAGGTAACATGTTTTTTGTCGGCATGCAGTCATAAATGTAATACATATAAGAGGTTCCAGGAAAAGGGACCGGTAACGTTAACCCAGCAGCAGCACACGTGATGGAACAGGAGGAGGGTGGCGCAGGAGGAGAAGGCCACGCTTTGAGACACAACAACCCAGGCCTTGGACAAGAAGCATGCGGATAGCAATTTGCATTTTGTCGCCATGCAGTCATAAATGTAATACAGATGAGAGGTTCAATAAACAGGGACCGGAAACGCAAACCCATCACAGATGTTCATTGTTCATGTTACTTGGTTGGGGTCCGGGAGTGTTGCGTAGTCGTTTCCAATCCAGGATTGATTCATTTTAATTTGAGTCAGATGGTCTGCATTTTCTGTGGAGAGGCGGATACGCCGCCGATCTGTGACGATGCCTCCGGCAGCACTGAAACAGCGTTCCGACATAACGCTGGCTGCCGGGCAAGCCAGCACCTCTATTGCGTACATTGCCAGTTTGTGCCAGGTGTCTAGCTTCGATACCCAATAGTTGAAGGGTGCAGATTGGTTGTTCAACACAGCTACGCCATCTGACATGTAGTCCTTGACCATCTTCTCCAGGCGATCGGTGTTGGAGGTGGATCTGCACGCTTGCTGTTCTGTGTGCTGCTGCATGGGTGTCAGAAAATTTTCCCACTCCAAGGACACTGCCGATACCATTCCCTTTTGGGCACTAGCTGCGGCTTGTGTTGTTTGCTGCCCTCCTGGTCGTCCTGGGTTTGCGGAAGTCAGTCTGTCGGCGTACAACTGGCTAGAGGAGGGGGAGGATGTCAATCTCCTCTCTAAAGTCTCCACAAGGGCCTGCTGGTATTCTTCCATTTTGACCTGTCTGGCTCTTTCTTCAAGCAGTTTTGGAACATTGTGTTTGTACCGTGGATCCAGAAGGGTATAAACCCAGTAATTGGTGTTGTCCAGAATGCGCACAATGCGTGGGTCGCGTTCAATGCAGTCCTAGGCCGAAGAGGTCATAGCCTAGGGTCACAAAAACCTGTTTATTTGGGCTATTTCAATGGTAGTGATGGTGACGTACATAAATCTCAGCCATGGCCGTTAGCAACGTCTGAATTTCACGAAATGTCTCATGCAGGTAGAAGACATATTGTTAGACTTGGATTCCAAAGATGGGGTCCCTACATCTCTGCAAACCAGAGTTACAGGGGTCCAAAATTGGTAAAATCCCCCATAGACTTTCATTGCCTCCCTATTTCACTTTCCAAAATCTCACATCTTTTCAAAGGGCAATGGCTCAGCAGTACCAAATTTTCTAGCATTGTAGGGACCCTTAGGGGGAACATGACTGGTGAGTTTCGGGCCCCTAGGCCGAAGAGGTCATAGCCTAGGGTCACAAAAACCTGTTTATTTGGGCTATTTCAATGGTAGTGATGGTGACGTACATAAATCTCAGCTATGGCCGTTAGCAACGTCTGAATTTCACGAAATGTCTCATGCAGGTAGAAGACATATTGTTAGACTTGGATTCCAAAGATGGGGTCCCTACATCTCTGCAAACCAGAGTTACAGGGGTCCAAAATTGGTAAAATCCCCCATAGACTTTTATTGCCTCCCTATTTCACTTTCCAAAATCTCACATCTTTTCAAAGGGCAATGGCTCAGCAGTACCAAATTTTCTAGCATTGTAGGGACCCTTAGGGGGAACATGACTGGTGAGTTTCGGGCCCCTAGGCCAAAGAGGTCATAGCCTAGGGTCACAAAAACCTGTTTATTTGGGCTATTTCAATGGTAGTGATGGTGACGTACATAAATCTCAGCTATGGCCGTTAGCAACGTCTGAATTTCACGAAATGTCTCATGCAGGTAGAAGACATATTGTTAGACTTGGATTCCAAAGATGGGGTCCCTACATCTCTGCAAACCAGAGTTACAGGGGTCCAAAATTGGTAAAATCCCCCATAGACTTTCATTGCCTCCCTATTTCACTTTCCAAAATCTCACATCTTTTCAAAGGGCAATGGCTCAGCAGTACCAAATTTTCTAGCATTGTAGGGACCCTTAGGGGGAACATGACTGGTGAGTTTCGGGCCCCTAGGCCAAAGAGGTCATAGCCTAGGGTCACAAAAACCTGTTTATTTGGGCTATTTCAATGGTAGTGATGGTGACGTACATAAATCTCAGCTATGGCCGTTAGCAACGTCTGAATTTCACGAAATGTCTCATGCAGGTAGAAGACATATTGTTAGACTTGGATTCCAAAGATGGGGTCCCTACATCTCTGCAAACCAGAGTTACAGGGGTCCAAAATTGGTAAAATCCCCCATAGACTTTCATTGCCTCCCTATTTCACTTTCCAAAATCTCACATCTTTTCAAAGGGCAATGGCTCAGCAGTACCAAATTTTCTAGCATTGTAGGGACCCTTAGGGGGAACATGACTGGTGAGTTTCGGGCCCCTAGGCCAAAGAGGTCATAGCCTAGGGTCACAAAAACCTGTTTATTTGGGCTATTTCAATGGTAGTGATGGTGACGTACATAAATCTCAGCTATGGCCGTTAGCAACGTCTGAATTTCACGAAATGTCTCATGCAGGTAGAAGACATATTGTTAGACTTGGATTCTAAAGATGGGGTCCCTACATCTCTGCAAACCAGAGTTACAGGGGTCCAAAATTGGTAAAATCCCCCATAGGCTTTCATTGGGCCTACTATTTACCGTTCCAAAATCTCACACCATTTCAACGGGCAATGGCTCAGCAGTGGCAAAACTCACCAGTCATGATCCCCCTAAGGGTCCCTACAATGCTAGAAAATTTGGTACTGCTGAGCCATTGCCCTTTGAAAAGATGTGAGATTTTGGAAAGTGAAATAGGGAGGCAATGAAAGTCTATGGGGGATTTTACCAATTTTGGACCCCTGTAACTCTGGTTTGCAGAGATGTAGGGACCCCATCTTTGGAATCCAAGTCTAACAATATGTCTTCTACCTGCATGAGACATTTCGTGAAATTCAGACGTTGCTAACGGCCATGGCTGAGATTTATGTACGTCACCATCACTACCATTGAAATAGCCCAAATAAACAGGTTTTTGTGACCCTAGGCTATGACCTCTTTGGCCTAGGGGCCCGAAACTCACCAGTCATGTTCCCCCTAAGGGTCCCTACAATGCTCGAAAATTTGCCACTGCTGATCAATTGCACTTTGAAAAGATGTGAGATTTTGGAACTGTAAATAGGAGGCCCAATGAAAGCCTATGGGGGATTTTACCAATTTTGGACCCCTGTAACTCTGGTTTGCAGAGATGTAGGGACCCCATCTTTGGAATCCAAGTCTAACAATATGTCTTCTACCTGCATGAGACATTTCGTGAAATTCAGACGTTGCTAACGGCCATAGCTGAGATTTATGTACGTCACCATCACTACCATTGAAATAGCCCAAATAAACAGGTTTTTGTGACCCTAGGCTATGACCTCTTTGGCCTAGGGGCCCGAAACTCACCAGTCATGTTCCCCCTAAGGGTCCCTACAATGCTAGAAAATTTGGTACTGCTGAGCCATTGCCCTTTGAAAAGATGTGAGATTTTGGAAAGTGAAATAGGGAGGCAATGAAAGTCTATGGGGGATTTTACCAATTTTGGACCCCTGTAACTCTGGTTTGCAGAGATGTAGGGACCCAATGTTGGAATCCAAGTCTAACAATATGTCTTCTACCCGCATGAGACATTTCGTGAAATTCAGACGTTGCTAACGGCCATGGCTGAGATTTATGTACGTCACCATCACTACCATTGAAATAGCCCAAATAAACAGGTTTTTGTGACCCTAGGCTATGACCTCTTTAGCCTAGGGGCCCGAAACTCACCAGTCATGTTCCCCCTAAGGGTCCCTACAATGCTAGAAAATTTGCCACTGCTGATCAATTGCCCTTTGAAAAGATGTGAGATTTTGGAACTGTAAATAGGAGGCCCAATGAAAGCCTATGGGGGATTTTACCAATTTTGGACCCCTGTAACTCTGGTTTGCAGAGATGTAGGGACCCCATCTTTGGAATCCAAGTCTAACAATATGTCTTCTACCTGCATGAGACATTTCGTGAAATTCAGACGTTGCTAACGGCCATGGCTGAGATTTATGTACGTCACCATCACTACCATTGAAATAGCCCAAATAAACAGGTTTTTGTGACCCTAGGCTATGACCTCTTCGGCCTAGGACTGCATTGAACGCGACCCACGCATTGTGCGCATTCTGGACAACACCAATTACTGGGTTTATACCCTTCTGGATCCACGGTACAAACACAATGTTCCAAAACTGCTTGAAGAAAGAGTCCGACAGGTCAAAATGGAAGAATACCAGCAGGCCCTTGTGGAGACTTTAAAGAGGAGATTGACATCCTCCCCCTCCTCTAGCCAGTTGTTCGCCGACAGACTTCCGCAAACCCAGGACGACCAGGAGGGCAGCAAACAACACAAGCCGCAGCTAGTGCCCAAAAGGGAATGGTATCGGCAGTGTCCTTGGAGTGGGAAAATTTTCTGACACCCATGCAGCAGCACACAGAACAGCAAGCGTGCAGATCCACCTCCAACACCGATCGCCTGGAGAAGATGGTCAAGGACTACATGTCAGATGGCATACCTGTGTTGAACAATCCATCTGCACCCTTCAACTATTGGGTATCGAAGCTAGACACCTGGCACAAATTGGCAATGTACGCAATAGAGGTGCTGGCTTGCCCGGCAGCCAGCGTTATGTCGGAACGCTGTTTCAGTGCTGCCGGAGGCATTGTCACAGATCGGCGTATCCACCTCTCCACAGAAAATGCAGACCGTCTGACTCAAATTAAAATGAATCAATCCTGGATTGGAAACGACTACGCAACACTCCCGGACCCCAACCAAGTAACATGAACAATGAACATCTGTGATGGGTTAGCGTTTCCGGTCCCTGTTTATTGAACTTCTCATCTGTATTAAATTTATGACTGCATGGCGACAAAACGCAAATTGCTATCCGCACGCTTCTTGTCCTCATGCAAGGCCTGGGTTGTTGTGTCTCAAAGCGTGGCCTTCTCCTCCTGCGCCACCCTCCTCCTGTTCCATCACGTGTGCTGCTGCTGGGTTAGCGTTACCGGTCCCTTTTCCTGGAACCTCTTACATGTATTACATTTATGACTGCATGCCGACAAAAAGCATGTTACCTGTGCAAAGAAAACAGACATTTCCCGCATTTAAAAGACAGTTTTCCCTTTGAAACTTTAAAATCGATTTTCTCAAAAACTATAAGCTCTTTTTGCTAAAAATTTTTTCCTCTTGTACCCACTCCCAAGGTGAATATACCCTGTAAATTTGGGGTATGTAGCATATAAGGAGGCTTTACAAAGCACGAAAGTTCGGGTCCCCATTGACTTCCATTATGTTCGGAGTTCGGGTCGAACACCCGAACATCGCGGCCATGTTCGGCCCGAACCCGAACATCTAGATGTTCGCCCAACACTACACGTGACCCGTTCGGCCAATCACAGCGCAAGCCGAACGTTCGGGTAACGTTCGGCCATGCGCTCTTAGTTCGGCCATATGGCCGAACAGTTTGGCCGAACACCATCAGGTGTTCGGCCGAACTCGAACGTCACCCGAACAGGGTGATGTTCTGCAGAACCCGAACAGTGGCGAACACTGTTCACCCAACACTAGCTATAACGCAGTACTGTGAGCAGCCCCATAGGATTGTATGGGCAGTGAGTTGTCATGCAGAATTATTCCACAATGTAACTGAGTGCTGTGAATAGGATCTCATACTCCCATAACAAGCATGCAGATCAGATGCTTGACTCAAGTTTGACTGGATTTGCCACATTAAACAAAAGTGGGGACACCAAGAGCCCAACATAGTGTAGTAAGCAAAACAATAGGTTGGAATTGAAAAGTATATAGTGTATATACTCACAAAAGTGGGTTACCTCCTAGGTAACCACTGTACAGGCAGGTGAGGAGATTAGACCTGTCCTCACTCAGGATTAAAAGTCGCTCACTGTAGATCAGGAAAAAAGGGGTGGATATTGGTAATATAAGAGTGAACAGAGGCGCCAGCAGGATAAAAGGTACTAAAAAGGTTAAAATTCCTCAGGAGGTGGTGGTGGACTGGCCTCCTTGAAGTAGACAAGATACTGTCAGCTTTTTAACAACAACAGGTTTATTTATATACTCCAGACAACCATGTAACGCATTTCGCAGGTATATTCCCGCTTCCTCAGGCAATAACAAATAGGTCACCATAAGCGCCTCTGGATTTGCCACATGCTTGTTCCAGGTGTGTGATTCAGATGCTACTGATACATGAAAGATCAGCAGGATAGCCAGGCAACTGACATCATTTAAAAGCAAATAAATATGGCAGCCTCCATATCCCTCTCACTTCAGGTGTACTTTCATTAATAGGTTAAAATAAGGATTAAATCTGCTGTTTTTGTATTTTTTTTTTTTTGTTTAATCACAGAATTAAATCATTTCTGTGGGCCGGTACCCTAACTGGTCTAATGCAACAACATAAATAATATATTTGAACAGTTAGCTCCAGTTAGCACAGTTAGCTCCAGTGTGTTGAAGAGGTCAGAAAAGATGGAGCGTTATAAGCAGATTTGTCCTGTTATTTTCTTCTTTTCAGCACAAGCTCAAAAATGAGAATTTCTCACTTTTTAAGAAGCAGTGTAAGGTTAACCTAGCTACTTTTTTGGATCGCTCTCTGACCAATTTAACCACAAGGCTCTGCAGGCTTCTCTGGCAGCAAACACTTATTATTTACAGATCACGGAGTCCCCACAGAGCTGTGTGACTGCTCCGTGCTGCAGACTCAGTTTGCTGCCAGGATTTCATTGTATAAGATCCTACAAATAACATAAGGGAAAAAGAGAGAAAGTAAATTGTTGTTCCTTTCATCTTTCAGCCCTCCTGGCTCACACAGTGGACTCAGTAGTCTACCACAGTTATATCTGAGGTCAAACGCCACTTTGTTCTATTCAGCTATTCAATGACATGTACAGTTAAAATTGCAAACTGCCACCATTACTGAAACAGAAATCAGATTACTTATCGCCATTAGTATACTATTTTTCATGGAGTAATTTACATTGCAATTTTTCTTCAAAAGAACTTTGAATATATATATTTATTTACTAGTGACCTTAGCCCGTTTAAAAACGGGCTAGGTCTGTCACCGCGTGCCTGCTGCGTGCATGCTCGCAACCGCCACATGCGCGTAATTGCACGTCCACCATGCGCGGGCACTCTCACACACGCCAGCCCCTTCCTCCCCTTCAGTTTCTCTGCGTCCCTCCCGGCACATGCACAGTACAACAAAACACACACACAGGGACATGGGACGCAGAGACACTTGGGCTTTATTATAGAGGATTTTATGGCTGAACTTGATACATACAGCCTGTTTCTGTTTGTATGTTGGATTGGTGTGACACTGTAAAATGGACTAGCTACAGGCTAAATATACAGCAGTGGTTCTGGATTTGCAGCCTTGCTTTCAACAGGCCCATTTCTAGGGCCGTGCGGCCTGTGCCTCAAGGCACAGGCCACAGATGCTCCCCCCTTCGCTGCAGAGTGAGCACAGCAGGAAGCGCTGTCTACAGCAACTCACCTCCCTGCGTTCCAATCGCCGATCACTTGCCGCTGGTCTTCTCCTCTGCAAAAATGCTTATGTTTAGCAGGAAGTAGAGTGTGTATAATCGTCTAAGCAGAGGAGGAGACCAGCGGCAAGTGATCGGAGATTGGAACGCAGGGAGGTGAGTTGCTGTAGACAGCGCTCACTCTGCGGCGAAGGGGGGAGCACGGGGGGCTGCCCCAGGGAGAAGTCGGGCTGCCCTCCCCGCGGCTGACTCCCCCCTCCATTATGGGGGGGGGGGAACCTACCTATCTGTCTAACCTATGTTGCGGGTACCTACTTATCTAACCTATACTGGGGGCAGCTACCTATCTAACCTATATTGTGGGTACCTACCTACTTATCTAACCTATACTGGGGGCACCTACCTATCTAACCTGTACTAGGGCACCTACCTATCTAGCCTATACTGGGGACACCTACATATTCAACTTATACTGGGGGCACCTACCCATCTAACCTAAACTGGGGGCACCTACCTATCTAACCTATACTGGGGGCACCTACCTATCTAACCTACGTTGCGAGCACCTACCTATCTAACCTATACTGGGGGCACCTACCTATCTAACCTATACTGGGGGCACCTACTTATCTAATTATCTAACCTGTACTGGGGGCTCCTACCTATCTAGCCTATACTGGGGGCACCTACCTATCCAACTTATACTGGGGGCACCTACCCATCTAGCATATACTGGGGGCACCTACCTATCTAACCTATACTGGGAGCACCTACCTATCTAACCTATACTGGGAGCACCTACCTATCTAACCTATACTGGGGTCACCTACTTATCTAATCTGTACTGGGGATACCTACCTATTTAGCCTATACTGGGGGCACCTACCTATCCAACTTATACTGGGGACACCTAATTATCTAACCTATACTGGAGGCACCTACCTATCTACCCTATACTACAGGCACCAACCTAGCTAACCTATACTGGAGGCGCCTGCCTAGCTAGCCTATACTGGTCGCAACTATACTGGTTACCTATATTGGAGACACCTACCTAACTAACCTATACTGGGGGCACCTACCTATCTAACCTATGCTGGGGCAACTATCTTGGCTACCTATATTGGAGGCAGCCCCCTAGCTAACCTGTACTGGGGCACCTACCTATCTAACCTATACCCGAGGCACCTGCCTATCTAACCTATACTGGGGGCATCTATACTGGCTACCTATACTGGAGGCACCTACCTGGCTAACCTATACTGGGGGCAATTATACTGGGGCACTTATGCCTGGCTACTGATACTGGGAGACCTATAGCTGGCTACCTATACTGAGTGCAACTAGACCTGGCTAAACGTATACTGCGGACACCTATACCTTGCTCCACGGGGGGAGGGCGCAATTTTTACACCCTTGCCCTGGGAGCATTTTAGCCTAGAAACTGCCATGGCTTTCAACGGCATAAAGAGATAATTTGCATATTTGGGAGTGATGCATCATTGGAAACCACAGTTACCCACAGCTGAATTATTGTAAATACCTTCTTTTTTAACAAGGCAGAATTACACTCAACATTGAATTTTAATAGCGGGAATTAGATCCTTGATGGTTAGTTACACATAACATCCAAGTATCTGTAGGATAAGAGAGATCAGGAGCCCAATGGTGCGGTATTGTTGAACGAGTTGGTAATATAAGAAGTGTATAAGTAATATACCCAATTATTCACACGTCAGTGTTACCATAAACTAACTTGCAACCACCGTCTAAGCCTGTGGGAATATCACCGTCCTCGCTTGGTATCACAGGTCTATTGGTGCAGATGCTGGTTGGTCGCTCTCCTTTGGTAGTTATGAGGCCAGGAATGTTCTCATGGCGATGAACCCCTAGGGGTATGGACTACAGTATACTAAAAACACTGGTGGAGGCGCCCTTGATGATTGACCATTATGAGCTGTTATATGAGCTGTTATATGAATGAGAAGTGTAACGTCTTACCTTCTCAAAAAAACAAACCAATAATTAATGGAAATGTAGTTTTATTCATGCACAATAGACAACACGTTTCACGGGTCTTGGACTTCTTCATGTCAATAAAAGTGCCTGAAAAGCTTTGGTCGCGGGTGCCTAAAAAAATCTATTTTTTCTATGTTTTTTTAGTTATGCGGCACAAATTTCCAGTTCCGCTGTGTTGCCACTGTGAACCTAGCCTTAAATGTAAATTGTGAGGACTATATCATAATTTGCAATGTGCAAACTGTTTTCCTGTGCCAATGATCACTAAAGGTGGCCATGCACTTATAGATTTACAGCAGATTCGACCATCAGATAGATTTCTGTCAGATGCCTGTCACGTAGAATCTGACAGGAATCTATCTGATGTGTGCCACACACTAGGAACAAATTTCCTATAGATTTCAGAATGAAATCTATTGGTAATCTATTGAAAATTGATCTAAATGCATTATTGATAGTGTAAAGACTGCAGTTGTGGCACACCTTACCCAGGATGTGAGTGCATAGCCTGAATGGTGCTAAGCGCAAGCACCAGGAAAGTCAATAGTTCAATGAAAGTTAGGCTAGCACACCTGCTTCAAAGTGCAAATGTTCTCTTTTATTGCTCCATCAGCACAAACATTGACAATTGTTTCGGAGCCACAGTGCTCGTTTGTCTGCACATTCTGAAGAAGGAGACCCGCCGTGGCTCCGAAACAATTGTCAATTTTTGTGCTGATGGAGCAATACAAGAGAACATTTGCACTTTGAAGCAGGTGTGCTAGCCTAACTTTCATTGAACTAAATGCATTATTGGACCATTAGATCCAATGCAACTCTATGGGCCATCAATCTAGATCTTTCATCCTATCAGATAGATCAAATCGATCGAAATCGGCCACAAATCGATCAAATGGGGAATTTGATAGAATCGATTTCTGATCGATCGATTCTATAGAATTCTATAGAATCGATCGATGGCTAAAATCGACCAGTGTATGGGCCCCTTTACTGTGTAGCCCTCTTTACTGGCAGAGATTGTACAGAGATCAATTAGTTAGAGAATGACAGGTCTGCTGAATCAGTACACAGCCTATTGGCAGTGGCTTGTGGTCTTGGCAATACTAATAAAGCATAAGAGCTCATATTTGAACCAAAAAATAGATGCCAAAAAAGACCCCAGTTTCCTGCTTTATACGCAAATAATTTTTCATATTGCAAAACAAATATTAAAATGACAATTTTCACTCCCTGCAAATGTATATTTCCACATGCAATACTTCCAAAGACTACAGTGGCAATAAAACAGGGATGATGAGGGATGTGCATAACTAAACTACAAAGAAACACTGACGTGATGGATTGAAAAACAGAAGTTTGCCTTCTTAAAACAGAAGGTATTTACAATTATTCAGGTTGGAGTGAGCTCTGACATGTCTCCTACAATGCATCACTTCTGAATATGCAAATCATCTCTTTGTTATCCCTGATAGCTAAACACACCTCCAGAACCGCTGAAATGCAATGATGTGTCAGCTTGTTAATATTACAGAGCCAATCTAATCCAACATGCATACAGAGATGATTTGCATGTTCAGCAGTGATGCACTGTGGGACACCTTGGAGCTCATTCCAACCTCAATATAACAAATACCCATTTTGTACTCTCACCACATGGGGACACTCCCCACAAACACCCCCCAACCCAGAGGAAAGAAATTACAATATTATGCAAGTAGAAAAGAAATGGTAGCGCATCTTACCAAGATTCACCCGACTGACACTGACTGATACTGACCTAAGGAAAGGAAAAGCTCTGGGTCCTATTACAGCCTTCCTGTTCCTCTCCTCATCTCCTCATTCCCCCACAGGCTCCTTGTCATGATCGCTTTTGCAGCCTGTACTGCTGGCTGCAGTTGTATTGCAGCCGAGCAGTTCTGATTTCTTTACATGCATTTGCTTGCATAGCTTTGCTTGTATTCATTTTAAGTGTTGATTCCATCTGCAATAGCTCTGCAGTTCATGGCAGCTTGAGATGCTCTTGTGAGTTCAAACATTGCCTGTTGCAGCTGAGCTGCAATTACTTTCATGCATGTTGCATAGTTTTGTCTGCCTTTTCCTGCTGTCAGTTTGTGACTGATTACCATTCACCTGTGTGGGAATTTGCATGTCCACTCCCATTTGATGACCTCAGTATAAAGAGTTGCTTCCTGCTGTGCTCTCCGTCCGTCATAGTTTCAGTCTCAGCCAGTTACTCCTGGACCTCTGTTCCTGTTCCTGGTTCTTGTGTTATCCCGTGTGGACTGCACTGATTCCTGCGTGGGAGTCAGTGAGTCTTTCTAGTCAAGTTCCTTGTGGATCGCATTCGCCCTAGCGTTAGAGGCGGTGGATCCTCCTGGCCTGTGTTCCTGGAGTGGAAGCCATAGCAGCGGTTGCTACTGGTTACCTCACCTGTCTGTCTTGTCTTGTACAGGGCCGGATTTCTGGCAAGGCCAACCTAGGCAGTGGCCTAGGGCGGCAGATAATCAGCCCTTGTTTAGGGCGGCTGATGGGTGTCAAAGCAAACACACTATCAAAGTGCTTTCCTGCCCAGCCATCATTCATTCTGGCCGGCGGCTACACTCTACCATTACACAAGCAGCCAGCACTGTATGGCGTGAGGCCGCCAGACCCGATCCATCCTCGGCCACCCTCTGCTATCTTCAAACTCTGATGCAGGGCGGCCGCAAACGGACCGGGTCTGGCTGCCTCACATTACAGTGCTAGCTGCTTGTGTAATGGTGGAGGAGAGTGGATCCGGCGGCCAAAATGAATGATTTGATATCATGATTGCACAGCACAGGAAGCGTGGATGGCCAGGCACAGCACAGTGCACGAACTTGAAGGCTGGGTGACCGGGCTGCAGGCACACGTGGAGGAAGATACCAGCGGGAAGAAGCAGCAAATATACAGTTCCGTGAGCCTCAGCCTGCAGTTCAGCCTGGCCAGGGAGAACTTCAACTTCTGCAGAGATTAGGAGACGCAGGGCAGCTGTTTATTCCTTTCCCCTCCGGTACGAGTCAGACACGCAGCAAAGCACGGGGGAAGGGGAGAGAGCTCAGCTGAACGGAATTCAGCGAGCTCACATGGGGAGAAGGACTCTTATGGCTGGCTGCAGGAAGCTGGATGATTGATGTGGCCTGAGTCTCTGAAGCTGTTACCTGGCCTGCATGCATGCATGTGAGTACCTGTCCTGCTTCTGAGTCCTGACACCCTCTCTCCCACCCCACAGCATTAGGTGGTCCATTTGTCCCCTTCCTCTCTATTAAGGCACCACTGCTCCCAGCAAGCTCCCCTCCCTTTTCATAGAGCTACCACTGCTCAGCAAACTCCCCCATCTTTAATATAGAGATCCTACCACTGCTCCCAGCAAGCCCCCCACTTCTTTAGAGAGGTACTACTGCTCCCAGCACAACATCCCTTGTTATAGAGGCACTACTGCTCCCAGTAAGTCTCCCCACCATTTATATAGTTACTACAGCTGCCAGCATGCCCCCCTCCCCCCCCCTCCTCTGTAGATGCATTAGAGATTCCAGCAAGCCCTCCCACCCCCAGCATGCACCTCTCCTCCATAGAGCCCCCCCTTTCCATAGAGGTACCACAGATCCCAGCATGCCCCTCCTTCATATAGTATTGTTTTCCCTCGGGGACCCAGTGCCATCTGGTGTGTCGTCGTCGCCCCCCCCCCCCCTTCCCTGGTCTCCCCTAAAGTGAATAGTGGTCCCCCAGAGCTTCGCAGCAGAGCACACTGACACCCAGCTGGCATGCTCCTCTGCATGTTTTTCCGTCTTGAGTGTGTACATGCCGTCAGGTCACAGAGATGAGGCACCCACGAGGATGAAGCCACCAGAGGAGCAAGGCAGCCAGATGGGTGAGCGCGCTCCACTGAAAATGTTCTGCAGGGGACCACTATTCACATTGGAGGAGGCCTGGGGGGCCCAGCAGCCATCTTTGAGGCCTTAGGGGATAACCGATACTATATGGAACGTGGTGCCTCTATGGAAGAGGAGGTACATGCTGGGAGCTGTGGTGCCTCTATGGAGGAAGGAGCATGCTGGGAGCTGTGGTGTCTCTATGGAGGGAAGGAGCACGCTGGGAGCTGTGGTACTTCTATAAAGAGGGTGTGTAGGGCTTGCTGACAGCTGTGGTGCCTCTATGGAGGAGGGGGTAGTCCAGGGGCTTCCTGTAATTTTCCTCTACCCCACCTTTCCAGTGCTGGGTTCCTCTCTAGTTAAATGGGTCTCTTCAGTATGCAACTGTGACTGCGAGCGAGTGTATCTGTATTGGGTATGGGCAAGTAAGGTCTGCACATGCCCAGTTACAGAGTAAAAAAAAGCATTGCACAAGTGCCTTAGTTCTACTGGGCTTGCACAGACCTTACTTGTACATGCCCAGTACGGACACGCTCATGCCTGCACAATGAATAAACCTATTCGAGCAGAGAGTGACCCAGCTGGTGACAGATGGCCTTGGGCAGTAGAATGTACAAATGCGGCCCTGGTGATTAGACACAGGTGATGGGGAATTAAACAGCAGTGTTCTCCCCAGGCTCTTTTAGCCGGGTGCTCCACCCGGCTATTTTTGGTGAGCACCCGGCCGTCATCGGCTCACCTCCTCCAATGCTGTAAGCAGAGAAGCACCAGCCCTGCATTCTCTCATCTCGCCCCACCCGGCTAATTTTTCATACCACCCGGCTACATTTTCAAGCCACCGGGCTGGAAAAAAATTCTGGGGAGAACACTGAACAGGCTAAAAACTAAATACATACATGGTGCATTTCTCTATGTTTTCCTTCTGTCCTGTGCAAGACTCCATATGTTTGCTGGGGGAAAATGGGAAAATTGTGTGTGTGTGTGTGTGTGTGTGTGTGTGTGTGTGTGTGTGTGTGTGCGTGCGTGCGTGCGTGCGTGCGTGCGGGGTGTGTGGAGGGAGAGTGTTTACGGTTGGTCAGGGGGCGGCTGATGATAGTTGGCCTAGGGCAGTAAAAGGTACAAATCCGGCCCTGGTCTTGTATGGACGCTAGCTGTCGCTTTGGTATTGTGACCGATTAGCAAGCGTTCCATCTGTCAGTCTATGTTAACCTTAGTTAGTTTTCCTTGTACGCTCGAACTGGCAGGACCCCAGGGACTCGTACACAATAGTTACGACTTACAGCACACGTTTGTTATTTTGCTAGTACTTGCGTCATATATTGGTTCATTGCCAGTATATACGCATACTAACGTGTTTGTTATTTTCCATATTGCGTCGCGGATTACTGTGTATATTTGTGTCTCTCCTGTGCCTGTTTCTTGCTCTGCCTTTTTCTTGCTTTGTGGATTGCGCCATCTCTTGTGGAGGAGTGGCAAATCCTTTCAGTCCTGTTCTTGCGAGGTTAGCCATCGCTGCGGTCGCGAGTGGCTGCCTCGTTCCAGTCTGTGCTGTTTGTGAATGCTTGCTGTCACTGAGGAGTGACTAGATTAGCAAGCGTTCATTCTGTCTGCCTGTCCTTTTCTCTCTGAGTTCTGGTTAAGAACGCTCAGCGCTGCTTTTGTGCTGAGCAAACTTTGTTAAGTGTCAGTGTGGTTGCTCGGAGCTACACCTGCTCTGTGCGCCACATCTCCTGCTGGAGTCCGTCCTCTCCTCCACCAGTGCGTTCGCACTATACCCTGAGATTCATAGTTTTATGCCTTGCTTGCGTCTTGTGTGTGTGTTTCCTTTACGTCAGAGTGTGCATTGTGCACTGACTGTAGAGGATACACCGCCAAGCGTTACACTTCTCCATTTAAATCTCCCATGGTGGGAGGCTTTCAGAAGCACTTGGGCTCCTGAAGAAGGGTGGCTCTGTACTGTACACGAGCGAGTGTGCAACAGAGGACACACGCGTACGGAATGACCCGTCTTTGGGAGTCCAAGTGCTCCCAAAGACTTCCAAAGCCCACCCACAGCGGAAGAGAGTAGTCTCCGACCCATCACAGGAACAGTGGGACGAGGAGAGGAACGAGAAGGCTCTACAGGACCCAGAGCCTTCCCCCTCCTTAGGTAAGTATCTGTTTGTTTGTTTTTTTTATTACGCTTCAGACTCCGTTTAAAGGCACAATTGTGCTCATTGCAGCTGAAACAGGTTCTAAAACTAATGCAGCTCACACTTATAACTCTGGCTGCAAACTACTACAACTCATATTACTATAATTTATTACAGGGGACCTCACCCTTCACTTTTTAGGAGAGACATCAGTTCCACGTTGCAAAGCACATTAGCAGGGACGCCATGTGCTGGCTTCTCTCAGGTCCCCATCGTAGCCTAAGTTTAAAATCACCCAAAGATTTGGGAACATGCTTGCAGCTGTGACTTGGGAGTAGTGATGGGCCGAACCTCCGATATTAAGTTTGCGAACCGGGTTCGCGAACTTCCGCGGAAGGTTCGGTTCGCGGAAAAGTTCACGAACCGCAATAGACTTCAATGGGGAGGCGAACTTTGAAAAATAGAAAAAATTATGCTGGCCCCAAAAGTGATGGAAAAGATGTTTCAAGGGGTCTAACACCTGGAGGGGGGCATGGCGGAGTGGGATACACGCCAAAAGTCCTGGGGAAAAATCTGGATGTGAAGCAAAACAGCGTTTTAAGTGCAGAAATCACATTGAATGCTAAATTGCAGGCCTAACGTGCTTTCAAACATCTTGCATGTGTATACATCAATCAGGTAGTGTAATTAGAGTACTGCTTCACACTGATGCACCAAACTAACTGTGTAACGCACCGCAAGTTACCAGCTGTTTGTGTAGTGATGGCCATGCTGGACTACTGCGCAACATGGCGAGATTGCTCTTCCTCACTCAGTGATGTCAGGTAATGTGTGACTGCCTTCTCAACTTTCCATGGCATTGTTAAAAAGCTTACGTTTTGTTTTTAAATTACATTTTCTACTTGTAGCGGTACTTGTTCAGTACCGCTACAATGAGAATCCTATGGAGGCGGGCAAGTCTGGCATTGTGACCCCGGGTAATGGCCAGGGAATGAGGGATGGAATCCGGTGTGGAGCCTGAGCAACGGCTACCACTACACATCCAAGGAGGGCAGCAGTCAGACATGCACGCCCGCCCCGAGGTAGTGACCAAAAATAACAATACAGGAGGACTATCGAGGGCTTGCTGTATTTGAAATGAATGTACTTTAAATCCTTTAACGAGAACCAGTTATGGCGGGCAAAGATGACACCACATTCCTTTCACGAGAATCATATGGAGGCGGGCAAGTCTGCCATTTGTGACCCCGGGTAATGGCCGGGGAATGAGGGATGGAATCCGGTGTGGAGCCTGAGCAACAGCTACCACTACACAGGCAAGGAGGGCAGCAGGCAGGCATGCACGCCCGCCCCGAGGTAGTGACCAAAAATAACAATACAGGAGGACTATCGAGGGCTTGCTGTATTTGAAATGAATGTACTTTAAATCCTTTAACGAGAACCAATTATGGCGGGCAAAGATGACACCACATTCCTTTTACGAGAATCATATGGAGGCGGGCAAGTCTGACATTGTCACCACGTGTAATGGGCGGGGAATGAAGGTTGGATTCCGGCCCGAAGTGGGAGCCTGCTGAGACCCATGCTGTAGCTGCCCTGACCGTGCTTTGCAGACCAGGCATCTGTGATCAGATGGACCCTTGACCCAGCGGAAGACAAACCAAGTCAAAAGCATTTGCCAAGAATGTTTTACGGAGGGCAAGTTTTTTGCCTTTTTTTTTCAATTGTTTGAAACTGTAGATGGTTGTATTTTTAAATTGTTTGAAAATGTAGATGGTTGTATTTTTAAATTGTTTGAAAATGTAGATGAATTTAAATTCAAGGTCTTGTGCGCTCCTCTCTGCCACTTAACACTGTATCCACGTTCTCTTAGTATAATTACTCACAACAAGTTGGATCGCTAAATACCTAATTGAGTGTATACCTCAATAGACAAGTTAAACTGGGATCTGTGGTATAGCGCTCAACAACCATACATTTCTATATACACATAAAGCAGTCCATAATATTGTAAAACATGATGCTAAAATTAAGAGTCCAAGTATAAAAGTCCAACATTCATCAAATCTTCTTTGCACATTTATGGTAAACTGTATACGCTCACCAGATCTATGGGCCAACCTATATTGATCGGCAATCACGCTTGTGACACTCTGTCAGTATTCCCATACGACCAGGCTGCTCCAATCACGTATCCTCAATTTTCAGAACATGGAAATAAAGCATACATCCATAGGGTAATACTGTTTAGCACTTTGATTCACCACTCCCTTTATAAACTCTTTCTCCAGTGGTTCCCTGAGTTTTAAAAATCACCCAGTGATACTTCCACCGTATTTAAACAAAGCCTCTCACCGTATTCCTCTGCTGACCCAGCACAGACCAGCCAAAAAACGCTTGTTGATAGTAGTAACAATTGCTGTACCATACACCCGAATCTTCCCCTAGGACTCAAGCAGGGCCACACATGGTGTAATACCGTTTATTTAAATATTAAAAGATTAAAAAGTGCACTCACAATGTTGTAGATTTTAAATGCGCATATCAAACATCAAACAGCCGGCTAGCGTCTCATTCACTCCGTAGGCTCCGCCCAACTAGTTTCGTCAAAAGACTCATCAGGGGCATGATGAGTCTTTTGACGAAACTAGTTGGGCGGAGCCTACGGAGTGAAGGAGACGCTAGCCGGCTGTTTGATGTTTGATATGCGCATTTAAAATCTACAACATTGTGAGTGCACTTTTTAATCTTTTAATATTTAAATAAACGGTATTACATCATGTGTGGCCCTGCTTGAGTCCTAGGGGAAGATTCGGGTGTATGGTACAGCAATTGTTACTACTATCAACAAGCGTTTTTTGGCTGGTCTGTGCTGGGTCAGCAGAGGCATACGGTGAGAGGCTTTGTTGAAATACGGTGGAAGTATCACTGGGTGATTTTTAAAACTCAGGGAACCACTGGAGAAAGAGTTTATAAAGGGAGTGGTGAATCAAAGTGCTAAACAGTATTACCTTATGGATGTATGCTTTATTTCCATGTTCTGAAAATTGAGGATACGTGATTGGAGCAGCCTGGTCGTATGGGAATACTGACAGAGTGTCACAAGCGTGATTGCCGATCAGTATAGGTTGGCCCATAGATCTGGTGAGCGTATACAGTTTACCATAAATGTGCAAAGAAGATTTGATGAATGTTGGACTTTTATACTTGGACTCTTAATTTTAGCATCATGTTTTACAATATTATGGACTGCTTTATGTGTATATAGAAATGTATGGTTGTTGAGCGCTATACCACAGATCCCAGTTTAAAATGTAGATGGTTGTATTTTTAAATTGTTTTAAAATGTAGATGGTTGTATTTTTAAATTGTTTGAAAATGTAGATGGTTGTATTTTTAAATTGTTTAAAACTGTATGCATTCAAGTGCAAGTTATGCACTGACTGCCAGGTATAATGTGCAGTCACAGATGCAGTGAAAGGTATGCAGTGACTGCAAACAGCCGTTTGTGTAGTGACGGGCGTGCTGGACTGGTGCGCACTATGACGAGAGTGCAGATGATGGTGGCTTTTCAGCCCATATGGTCGCCCGGCTGATGTAGCTGAATGACAGAACAGTGACTGTCCAGCTGATCAAATTTGGTCTGACCACAATTAACTAACTCAGACGGATGAGGTGGTGTACCTGCGCCTTCTTCTTGTTGTTGCAGTAGTAGCTGTGAATCAGTGATTTCACCACCACCACCACCAAATAACTACTGCGAAGTGTCAAATGCAGCGGATGTGGTGCTTGTACTAGCGCTGGTAGCACTGGCTGCGGGAGATGAGGTCTTCTGTATTAAATACTCAAGCACGTCCTCACAATTTTGAGAAGTGATGGCACGTGCCTTCTTCTGAGCACTGTACTTTGGTCCAGGTCCGCACGAAATCACAGCAACACCACCTCGCACAGACCTGCCAGTGCCAGGTGGCCTTCCTCTGGGTCCTTCTCTACCTCTTACTCTACCTGGTTTGTCCATTTTGTCCATCTCGGGGGGAAGCTAGGTATATGCAGTGAGGTGAGTTCACTCAACAGAAAAGGTAGATATGCAGTGAGGTGAGTTCGCTCAACCCAAAGGTAGCTATATATGCAGTGAGGTGAGTTCACTCAACCCAAAGGTAGTTATATATGCAGTGAGGTGAGTTCACTGAACACAAAAGGTAGCTATGTGCAGTGAGGTGAGTTCACTCAACCCAAAGGTAGTTATATATGCAGTGAGGTGAGTTCACTCAACCCAAAGGTAGTTATATATGCAGTGAGGTGAGTTCACTGAACACAAAAGGTAGCTATGTGCAGTGAGGTGAGTTCACTCAACCCAAAGGTAGTTATATATGCAGTCAGGTGAGTTCACTGAACACAACAGGTAGTTAGATGCAGTCAGCTGAGTTCACTCAACACAAGCGTAGTTATATGCAGTGAGGTGAGTTCACTCAACAGAAAAGGTAGATATGCAGTGAGGTGAGTTCACTCAACCCAAAGGTAGTTATATATGCAGTGAGGTGAGTTCACTGAACACAACAGGTAGTTAGATGCAGTCAGCTGAGTTCACTCAACAGAAACGTAGTTATATGCAGTGAGGTGAGTTCACTCAACAGAAAAGGTAGATATGCAGTGAGGTGAGTTCACTCAATCCAAAGGTAGTTATATATGCATGGAGGTGAGTTCACTGAACACAACAGGTAGCTATATGCAGTGAGGTGAGTTCACTTAACACAAAGGTAGTTATATATGCAGTGAGGTAAGTTCACTGAACACAAAAAGTAGCTATGTGCAGTGAGGTGAGTTCACTCAACCCAAAGGTAGTTATATATGCAGTGAGGTGAGTTCACTGAACACAACAGGTAGTTAGATGCAGTCAGCTGAGTTCACTCAACACAAACTTAGTTATATGCAGTGAGGTGAGTTCACTCTACAGAAAAGGTAGATATGCAGTGAGGTGAGTTCACTCAACTTAAAAGGTAGTTATATGCAGTGAAGCAAGTTCACTCAACACAAAAGGTAGTTATGTGCAGCGAGGTGGGTTCACTCAACACAAACGTAGGTGTATGCAGTGATGAGGTGGGTTAACTAAACACAACAGGTACTAGTAGTAGGTAAATGCAGTACTGGGTAGGTAGTACAATGTGCAGCTCCCTGTCACACACACAGGTGTCACTGAATGTGCTGCTGAATGCTGGTGGGCTGCTGGCAGTGGGACACACACATTATGAATTAGCAATGCTGTCTAAGCAACACAAGTGTCTCACACACACAGGTAGTAGTCACTGAATGTGCTGCTGCTGCTGGCAGTGGGGTACACGGTATGAATTAGCAATGCTGTCTAAAAAACACAAGTGTCTCACACACACAGGTAGTCACTGAATGTGCTGCTGCTGGCAGTGGGACACACAGTATGAATTAGCAATGCTGTCTAAAAAACACAAGTGTCAGTTTCAAACACAGAAAAAAAATTGATCACACGAGCAGGATGAGCTCTGAAAAGAGCTTTTCTGGGGCGCTATTATAGCAATAAGATTCAGCTAAGCAAGCTAAGAAGGCAAGAGCCTGACTAATCTGTCCCTAGGAGAACAAGTCTGCAGCAGCTGTCCCTATTCTGTCTCTAGCAGGCACACGAGTAAGGCTAATGGCCTGGAGCCTGCCTTATATAAGGGGGGGGTGGGGCTCCAGGGCTTAGTATAGCCGGATTGGCTACAATGCGCCTGCTGACTGTAATGCAGAGGGTCAAAGTTGACCCTCATAGAGCATTATGGGGCGAATCGAACTTCTGGGAAAGTTCGCCTTCGCCGGCGAAGACGAACCACCCGATGTTCGCCTGGAACCGCTCGCCGGCGAACCGTTCGGCCCATCTCTACTTGGGAGCAGCTAAACAATAAAAAGGGGAAGGGGTGCAGCGTGGGAAGTGTTCCAGGTACCCTGGGGACACTGCCCACAATGACCCCCCAACCCAGAGGAAAGAAATTACAATATTATGCAAGTAGAAAAGAAATGGTTGCACATCTTACTAGGATTCACTGATTATTTGGAAGCCAATGGATGGATTGGAAAAGAGGTTAGTATTGAGAGATGTGCAAGAAGTTAACAAGGGACGTAAGGTGCCTATGGATGACAGAGTGTGGAGGAGTAGCAGAAAATGAAATATGAAAGGCTGAGGAAAGGGTGATGGTCACAAGTATTGAGAATATCAGGTAATTAACAACCAGAGTATGTGTTACTAAACAGGATAGCCTAGAGCATACAGACTCTGCCAGACTCAATAAACAGATTCCCCAGGGAATATAGACCATTGTTACTACCAAGTTAATTTTCGAGACTGACTGCAGTACAACATTAAAGGCTTTCATGTCAGCCTAATTAAATGCACAACAATGTGACTGATACATTCTAAACCATTGAAACATCCAGAATGGTCATTTACATATAAGCAATCAGTATGCATTTGCAAGAAATAACAATAAAGTGTTAATAAAAATGTATAAAATTAATTTATATAACACAGTATAATGTATGGAACTACGACTGTAATAAAATACTGAGCAGGTGTGTAAGAACATGTTTATGGCCAATTCAATTGTTTTATATTACAGCCCATAAAATATAAATGACAGATATATCGCTACATTTGATCACAAGTCCAGTCTAAATATACTAGAAATAATAAATATAGACAAAATCGTTACAACATATTTCATCATGGAACTATAATGTTAAGAAGTGGTGGTAGAAGGTCATTTGGGACAGAACTGGTTTATAAGCATCATAAAACTGACCAAAGGAATCATAAAAGATTATTAGGTATATAGTTACAGTTTCCAAGGTAATGACTCATATGGAAACCACAAAGTAATGATGAAATGCGCAAAGATGAAATCAGCAATGTTGTGAGATTCAGTAGGATAGGGCTATATGAAATGCTATGTCAAACCTGTACAGTATATAGCACTACAGTGCTTTACAGAGAACATAGAACTAATCAATAATAAACGTATGTCCCTACTACAATTTAAAGCCCATACCCACTAAATGATTTTTGCAAGGGATTTTGTGAGATACATTTTTTTTTTTTTTTTGCAATATTGCGTTAACGTGGACCCAAATTAAAAATACACAAGATTTCAGAAATAAAATCTATTTTCTAAATTATAATAATAAATAGCAGCCTTTTTTTCAGCTGCATGATGACAAATATAAAATATTTTACATTTATTGGAGGAACCCCTCCCTTCCTTTCATATTGCTGGGACAGAATCCGGCAAACTGGTGGAGAAGAAGATGTCCAGCAAAGGAGAAATTGATAATGGCTGCCACCTGTATAACCCTAGTTATGAAAAGAGAAGGGTGAAAAACATTCACTAAAATGCTCATAGGCTTAAAGGAGTGTTTATTTATCTTTGTATGTGTCAGAGTGGTTCAACTAAATATTTTGAATTAAAAAAATGTTTAGTTTGGGTCCGCTTTAAACATCGTTTAATGAAAATACGTTAACCATCATTTAACAACGCATGCACCAGTGGTGATCGTTCGTTCTTGAATGACCGACATGACTGATTAAATCGCTGAGAATCGGAATGATCCTCATTGACTTAAGCAGGTTTTGCCTCAATCGTGTGAACAATCATTTACATGAGCTTTTGTTTCCGACGCCGCAAACTCCATTTACTGTTTCGGCCAGATGGATTGGAGAACGATTGTTCATCGGCGGAGATCCCCGATCCATCTGGCCCTGATCTGCCAGTGGGTATTCAGCATAAGGCCATTACAAAGGAAAAGTCAACTTGGCAGTATTTTGGGGGGATACAGGAGGTAACCCACCCAAAACTCCATGCAGATAGTGTATTGCCACAGATTCTAACCTGACAAGTGAGGGTGCAATCTGCTTAGCCACTATGCAGCCCCTAAATTGATTTTTGAGATTTGATGCATAGAATCAGTGTACAGTTGTACATCGGCAAAATACAAAACATTTGTACTTCAACAGTGGTTAATTTACTAAGTTCAGATCCAGTAAACGTAATAGACACCCAGGTTCTGTAGTTATGGGATAATATCCAACACAGAAATAACTAAGATTTCCAAAACACCGTCAAGGTCGTGAGAAGGTGGTGACTTTACAACTCATTACATTGTATGGTTGTGTGCCTTTAGTGTTACAGATGGAATCTGCTCACACTGACCAACACAGCATCCCCCGGAGTCCCATTTCAATTCTGAATTAATTCAGTTCTTTCATGAAGAATATAATTGAATTCATAAAACCAATATGGTCTTCAAGAGTGGTAATATAAGCACATCTGGAGCCATTTTCATTATATTGTCACTATGTGCTGCAATTTTTTTTTCTAAATTCAGTCTGCTAAAAACAGGGAAGGTGAAAATGTATGTGTTTTAGCCTCCTGGGATAGGTCAACAATTCCCTCCAGCACAGTAACAGAGATGATGGCATAACTGCTTTGTAATGCTGAAGCACGGAGTGTGATTTACATCAGAGTAATGCTCATCTGGGGATTGTACGCTATTCCTGTGTTGATAGAAAAGCCCTCCTGCCAGGATCTCTCCTGGAGCATGTTCTTTCCCTTGCAGTGGAGCTGCAACTGGGCAGTTCTGACTTGTCTGCTTGCATTCGGTTGTGCATTCGCAGTAAGTCTTATTGTCATTTGCAATCACTCTGCAGTTCAGAGCAGTTCAGGATGCTGTCAGGATTCCTCCTATGGTTTGCTGCAGTTGAACCGCAGCCAGATAGCCCTGGATTTCCTACATGCATGTTGTTGCATAGTACTGAATGCATTTGTTATGATAGTCTTTCAGCTAGCAAATGGTAATCAAGCTGGCTCAGGATTGAATGATTACCATTCAGCTATGTGAAAATTTGCATACCTGCATCCATTGGCTGATGCCAGCATAAAAGTCTGCCTCCCATTTCAGACCTCGCCCGACATAGCGTTCAGCTCTCTGAGTTGTCGTTGGGTCTATGCTGTGAAAGTTGTTATTGTAAAAATGTATAATGCCTTGCTCTGTATTGTCATGTCTGCTGGATGTTTGATGACATGCGGGGGTCAGTGAAGTCCTTCTGATCCTGATAGTTTGGATTCTGCCAGCACCACGTTGGTGACTGGTATGTTCTTGAGAATGAACTATAGCAGCGGTTGCCATTAGTTTTGTTCCTACCTGTTAGTCTTGTCTATCTCAGTGTGAATGTTGCTGTCACTGGAACAGCGACTAGATTGGCTGAGCATTCCATCTGTCTGTCTGTTGTCTGTCTTGTTAATTGTCATTACTTGTGCTTTAGCTAGTGAGTTATTTGAGAGATACATTTCATATATTGCGCATCAGCACAATATATATGTACTCTAGTCAGTCAGTATTGTATGACTGTATATTCTGGCTTATAAGACTACTTTTTAACCCAAGAAAATCATCTCAAAAGTCGGGGGTCGTCTTATTTGCTGGGTTTGTCTTATGCTGAAACTTCTGAGCCGGACTGGAGAATCTGCGGTTGCCGAATACAGTGGGGGTGCTCAAAATTGTCTGCGGCCGCATCCCCACCGTATGCGGCGACCTTATGAAAGCAGCGAGGGCGGTGCTGTACAAGTATGGTAGAAGAAAATCCACTCACCTGGATTCCTGGAAAGAAATGACTTAATGTGTTCCCGATGATGACATGAGAGGGCACCTCACATGTGCCGGTGCGAGATCTGTGAAGCAGAGAAGGAGATATTAGTATACAAGGGCGGGACAGACAGGTGAAAGAGGCATGTTTGCGCTACCGCTCTCATAGTCTTGGAGAAATGGATAGCTGACCAATCCAATCAGGCTTTGTATACAACAACCAGCCAATTGCCGGTAATGTACATTGCTAGCCGTGATTGGTTGGTTGTTGTATACTGGGTACTACACACAGTACAGTACTAGTATCTGTACCTGTTTCTACAGCATATCACCAGTACATACAGTACACAAATGTCCAAGCATCAAGAGGGGTAGTCTTATAGGCCGAGTATATCCCAAAATGTATATTTGAACTGGAAAAGTTGGGAGTCATCTTATACGCCCAGTCGTCTTATACGCCGGAATATACGATATTTGTAATATAGTATATTGTATTGTGTACCGACCTTTGTCTGCCCCTCGGCTACGAATCTGCTTAATCCCTCCAATACGACTGACAACTGAATTAACGTGTATGACCCAAGCCTGTTACCGACTACGTCTATTGTGTATTGTATCATCTAGCATCTAGCCTGATAGGCGGCCCAGAGCTGCAGTTGCTCTGGGCAATCTTGCTACCTTGTTCATTACTCCTGTGTCCATCTGAGGAGCCTCTTCCATTATCCAGCTACTCAGCCTTGTTGCGCTGGGTGGTCAAAGTATAAACCCCCCCCCCAGCATTACACCTCCTCAATGAGGCTGTGAATAATGCTAGCTAGGTATACACTATAAGATTTTCTGGCAGATTTACTGTCAGATCGATTATTTCCAACATGTCCGATCTGATTTTCGATCGAGCTCCTATTGAAGTGAACATAAAAAGGTCAGAAATTGATCAGAAAATGCTCAGAGATCGATCGGAAATCAGATTGGACATGTTGGAAATAATAGATCTGACAGTAAATCTGCCAGACAATCTCATAGTGTGTACCTAGCAATAGAGTAGCAAATGCAGAGGTCTGAGGGCCATTCCTGTCCAAACTACCTCCACATTACACCGATTGAGCAACAGAAATGGATATAATGGATTAACCCCAAAGGACCATAGGCTTACATCCCCCTAGTGTCCAGGCTATATTTTACTAATTAGATCACTGCAGGTTCGTACAACTCAGCACACAAGTGAATCCTTCCCCCTTTTCTGCCCACTAACAGAGCTTTCTGTTTTTGGGCTGTGATCGCTGGTGCAGTGCTTGTTTTTTGCAAGTATTTATTTATATATATATATATTTTAAATACATGTTCCTATTTTTTATTTTTCCCCCCACCCTCCCTCCCTCCAGCCAATGACACCCCACTGGTGGTGCCTAAACCTAAGACCCCCCTCCCCCAATGGTGCAAAAAATGAAAATAAAAAATGGAAAAAAACATATTTACAAAGCGTCGCTTGGCACCCAAATTTCCCCTTAGTCGTCAGCTTAACAGGGAAAAAACACAATAACGGTAATTATCAGGCGTCGCCTGGCACCCAAATTTCCCCTTTGGTGCCAGCTTGCCGATATTTTCAATTAAAGTCTATGGAGCGCCCGATTTGTCCAAAAGCCACATGCGCCTGATTTGCCTGATTTGCCTGGTACCGTTGGGAGCTTTGTTACATCCCTGCCAGGATTACCCAAGCCAATCAGGATTACCAGATAGGATTTTAGCTGCAGATACTGCTGCAGCAGCTTCCTTTAAAACACAAAAGACTATGGTAGGGCCCAGTTCATGCTGAGCTAGAAGGCGGCGTGTTAAGATACATGCTTAGAGTTGGGCTTAAATGTAATAAGGCCAAAATGAGTTTTTATAGGTGTTGTTTTCCTTTAACCTAATTACAGCACTAGGAATTAGTTACAGCGGAAATATAACTCTGTTCTTCCCCCTCTCGAGTCTTGCAAGTTCTCACTGATTGCAATAATAAATATGTATGTGTGCAGCGTCCCAGAGCATTGACAGAGAAATCTAAGAGGAATCATTACACTTCATAAGAATTGATTGCTTCTTCCTACACTTTCTTAATGTAATTTGCAAATCAGGTTTAATTATCATAATTGCACAAATTTGCTAAGTGAAGATCACAAATAAAATGTATTTTTCTCTTTTTACCCTGTAAGTTCTGTCGCTTCATTTCATGAACATTTTACACTTGTATAAGTTTATGCTGTGGGGAAAAGACACTAGATTCAAATACATTTGAAACAGAAATAAAGTAGATGTCATAATGTACATTCATTCATTCATAATGTACTAATGACAATATGATTATATCCTAAGATAGTAATTTTACTATCACGGAATGCAGAATTTAAAGCACACCTGAACTGAAAATAAAATTATATATCTACAGTCCTTCTCCTGAATAGGATTTTCTCTGGATTTCACAATCTTATTTTGAGTTTAAAAGCTAAAAACACAAGATTAAAGTTGTAATTAACTCAGCTGAATGATGATAGTTTTGCAATGACAATCTTGAACTACTGAACCTTTTTTTACCTATTCCCCTCACTCAGAATTGTCTCTCTGTCACCAAGAATTATATAGCTTGTAATTATCAGTAAGATTTAGAGTCCCACTGGAGAGCAACTGTCATTCAGAGCCCTGGAATTTTAACCCTTTGGCTCAATACCCATTATAGTGAAAAACTGACCTTTTTCTTTGTCCGTTTGTCTCTGCAAATTTCACCTTGAAATCATACAGCTTTTTTCTTTTTTACTTAATAATGTAATACGACTGCATTAATACAACAGGACTGCACAAACACATGCTTCCAATATTTCCAGATCATTAGAAAAATAAAACCATTTTAAAGGTTATCTACAGGATCCCAGATAAGAAAAAAGAGACAGCGGCGTAGCAATAGGGGTTGCAGAGGTAGCCACCGCATCGGGGCCCTTGGGCCAGAGGGGCCCCGAAGGGCCCTCCCTCAACTACAGTATTAGCTCTCTATTAGTCCTGTGCTCATAATAATCCCTTCTATAGATACTTTGAGTAGTGGTAATTATTAACAAACTGTTCCCCATCCCCTTCTTGCACCTCAGACACTGTAGTTTCCATTGGCAGGTTTTGGTGTGCCGTATCAATTGCTATATATAGAATGCTTGGGGGGCCCCATTGTAAAACTTGCATCGGGGCCCACAACTCCTTAGCTACACCACTGGGAGATCAGGCTATGCATTAACCTCCTTAGCGTTAAACCCGTGCTGGACATGGGGTAAGCCACGCAGGAGGATTTCTCAGGCCCCGCTGGGCAGATTTGCATAATTTTTTTTTAATACACGCAGCTAGCACTTTGCCCGCCCCGCGCCGATTCGCCGCTACCCGCCGCATCAGAGGGTGCCTCCCCCCCCCCCGAGACCCGTGCGCTGCCTGGCCAATCAGTGCCAGGCAGCACTGAGGGGTGGATCGGGACTCCCTCTGACGTCACGACGTCGATGACGTCATCGCGCCTGTCGCCATGGTGATGGGGGAAGTCCTCATGGAAATCCTGTTCAGAACGGGATTTTCGGATGGGCATACGCGCCGGCGGCGATCGGTGCGCACGGGGGGACGCCGCAGGGAGGGGGAAGCATGTAGCTAGCGCTAGGCTAGCTACAAGCTAAAGGAAAAAAAAAGTTAAAAAAAACCCTCCCGCGGCCGCAAGGCTGTGGGAATCATACCGCCAGGGAGGTTAAGTTCCATTTAAACTAAGGGGAAAAATATTAATTCCAACACCACACTTTTTAATTATAAAAAACGCTGATTCAGACATATACTTTGACCTTTCCCAAGTTCAGATATATGAGATCTGCATTTGCATGTGCTTGGAATTATGTATATGTTACGGCCAAAGCCAGAAGTCAGTCAAAGTAGGAACTGGCCGACCATTTCTCAAAATGGCCAATTTAGTTGTAACATCACCTTCTAAAGTCCAACATTGGCCAACCAATGTGTAAAATGGCTTTCCTGCCATTTCACTATTTGCCTAGTATAGTGCCACTCTCTTGGACATGACAGAATATGGAGAGGTGGAAAGGTTAGGGTTAGGCAAAGGAGAGGGGAAGGTTAGTGGTAGGCACTGAAGTGGGGAGGTTAATTTTAAGCAAAGAAGAGTGGAGATTAGTGTTTGGCAGAAGAGAGTTGAGATTAGTTAGGCATTAGAGAGGTGAAGGTAAGTGTCACGCTTAGGCCTGCAGGTCACACATTTGGAAGAAAACACTTTTTTGTCAACTCACCAGCCAAGGTACGATGCATTCTCTTACATCTGACCTTGGCCACTTCTCTTGTCCTCTTCCCTCATTGGCCAGCCAATTTGGGAACTGGCCACACTTCTGGCTTTGGCCATAACATACATAACACTTTTACCAGTACCAGGGCCAGATTTAGCATTAGGCACAAACCTAGATGCGCCAGTGTTCTGAGAGGCGGCTGTCACTGGTTTGCCAACCCGCACACGCCATCTTGGAGCTGTGCTTACATCACCGTCCCCGCAGGATAGAGAGCAAGATCATTCAAATCTAAATAAAAAATTGTATGTAAGCACTAAAGAATCCAAACTATTCCAGATATCGAAACCAGTTGCAATCGTAGTTTTGAATAAATACACTGCACCAATCAACCAGTTCTTTGACTGATTTGGGACTACGCTGCTCTGGCCCCTTCTAAAGCTAAAAAAAAAAAAAAAACTGTATAACTTACCTGGGGTTTCTTGCAGCCACCTGGGCAAGTATGCAATTCACTTTTTCTCCTGAGTTTTCTCCTAGGAGCTAATTTTTCATCTTCTATTTAGACACATTTTTTTGTCCGTTTGCAATTGAAAAAGAACCAAAAACTAGGTTAAAAAGTACTGTAAAATGTATGTAGAGTATTTTCTTGCTTGCTGGTGGTTTAAAGGGCATTTTATTTACAAATTGTGAAACTATCACCTAGGAGTAAACTCAGTGAAAAAGGTAATTGCATATGGGCCCAGGTGTCAGAATTCTTGCTGTTTATTTATGCAGGAAAAGCTGTCATATGTGTATGTTTTAAGTTTTAATGTTCTATGCAAAATGTCATTTTAAACAGTAAAGTTAGAGTACTTCTTTAAAATATTGCTCTGGGACATCTCAGCATATTCCAGAGTCCCCACACTTGGCATAGTTGGTCACTTGGTGACCGAGGATACAAATCCAGGAAAAGTGGGCGGAGCATAACACTGGGTGACTGGGATTAATATTCAGTAGGTGGAGCCTATAACAGCCAATCAAAATGCACCTATTGATTTTCAAGGGGAATATTTAAACTGCTGCCATTCTTACACTGCTAATGTCAGAGACTGTAAACTTGCTACAGTCAGTCAATGGGTGACTGGGGTTCAAATTCTCTAAAGGGGCGGTGCCACAAACAGCCAATCAGATTTCCTTGGTGGATAAACTGCTTCCATTCACACATTTTTGATGACAGAATCCTGAAAGCTCACAAACTTGGTCATTGAGTGACTGTGTGTCCAGGTTACAAAAAATGTCACTGGGAAAATATAAACTGCAGCCATTCTTACACTGTTAATGGCATGGTTCTCAAACTTGGGTGGATGCCTACAACAGCCAATCAAAATTCACCTATTGATTTTCAAGGGGAATATTTACATTGCTTCCATTCTTACACAGCTAACGGCAGAGGCCTCAAACCTGACAGTCAGTCATTGGGTGACTGAGGTCCAAATTCACTAAATTGGGTGGAGCCACAAACAGCCAATCAGATGTATGAGATTGATTTCAGCCATTCTGTTATTGGCAGGGTTCTCAACCTTGACACAGTTGGTCAATGGATGACTGGGATTAATATTCAGGAAAGTGGGTGGAGCCTACAACAGCCAATCAAAATTCACCTATTCATTTTCAAGGGGAATATTTACATTGCTGCCCTTCTTACACTCTTAATGGCAGAGGCCTCAAATCTGGTACAGTCCGTCACTGGGAGACTGGGGTTTAAATTCTGAAAAGGGGGCGGGCCACAAACAGCCAATCAGATTTGTTTAATTTCAATGGGAAAATGCAATGTATTGATGCCAAGGACCCCAAAGCTCATAAACTTGGTCATTGAGTGACTGTATGTCAAAGTTAGAAATAGCGGGCAGAGCCAAAAAACTAACTTTTTACATGGGAAAATACTAACTGCAGCCATTCTTACACTGTTAACAGCAGAGTTCTCAAACTTGACACAGTAGGTCACTGGGTGACTGGAATTAATATGCATGTGGGTGGAACCTACAACAGCCAATCAAAATGTATCTATTGATTTTCAAGGGAAATGTGGAAACTGCTGCCATTCTTACACTGTTAATGGCAGAGGCCTCAAACCTGCTACAGTCGGTCATTAAGTGACTGGGGTGCAAATTCACTAAAAGGGCGGAGCCACAAACAGCCAATCAGATTTCTATGCTGGATAATCTGCTTCTATTCACACAATTTTGATGTCAGGAACCCAAAAGCTCAAAATTTGGTCATTGAGTGACTGTGTCAAAGTTTCAAAAAGTGTGTGAATTCAAAAACTATTTCCCTGGGAAAATGTAAACTGCAACCCTTCTTCACTGATAATGGCAGGGTTCTCAAACTTTGCACAGTTGGTTACTGGGTGACTGGGGCTAATATTCAGAAAAGTGGGTGGAGCCTAAAAAAGCCAATCAAAATTCACCTGTTGATTTTCAAGGGGAATATTAAAATTGCTGCCATTCTTGCACTGTTAATGGCGCAAGCCTCAAACCTGGTACAGTTGGTCATTGGGTCACTGGGGTTCAAATTCAGAAAAGGGGGAGGAGCCATAAACAGCCAATCAGGTTTGTTTAATTTCCCTGGGAAAATACAAATTATTGATGCCAAGGACCCCAAAGCTCACAAACTTGGTCACGGAGTGACTGTGTGTCAAGGTTACAAATAGTGGGTGGAGCCAAAAACAAATTTCATGGGGAAAATATAAACTGCAGCCATTCCTACACTGTTAATGGCAGGGTTCACAAACTTTGCCCAGATGGTCACTGGGTGACTAAGGTTAATGTTCAGGGAAGTGGGTGGAGCCTATAGTAGCCAATCAAAATGTATCTGTTGATTTTCAAGGGGAATATTTAAATTGCTGTCATTTTTACACTGTTAATAGCAGATGCCTCAAACCTACTTTTGGTCATTGGGTGACTGGGGTTCAAATGCTGGAGCCACAAACTGCCAATCTGATTTGTTGAATTTCTATGGGAATATAGAAATTATTGATGCCAAAGACCCCAAAGCTCACAAACTTGGTCATTGAAGTTAGAAAAAGGGGGTGGAGCCAACACCAGCAAAATACATACATGGGCAACGCCGGGTCATCAGCTAGTAAAATATAAAACAAATATGGGGTTTTCCCAATTATTTCAAAATGATTAAATAGTGACATCTGCCAGTGGAATTTATTAAATGTATTTATTCATAAGAAAGACAAAAATATATATAGAAGGTATATTATGTTTTATTATGCAATTATATGTTATATGATTAATTGTTTTAAGAAGAATTATGTAAGAAGCTTTATATTTAAATAAGGATATTGGGTTAAGCCCTGTGTACCTCAATAAGCATCTAATTGCTGTAGACTATTTACTTGGTCAACATGACTGATTTCATGTCTGGGAAAGAACATACACATTCCAAACTAATTAGCAGAAGGACACATTATCAGAAATGCATCATAAATGACATTGGGATTTAAGGAAATTCCAGATTAGGCAGCCATATTGCATCCAATCACTATAAAAGTAGGAGCTGAAAGCTCATACTTTGCACTAGCCTACCAATCTCCTGAGAAGACACACGAGACAGAAGCTACCTTCCCACACATGGTTCTAGATGCTGAAGAGATGACAGAGAAGGGGTAATATGCTTAATATTCTGTGATTTATTTTATTAATTTTTCAGCATTAAGTTCTGTTAAGATGTTAGCAAGAAAATGTTTTAGAAGCTATTTTTATGCTATTTCTAGAAGATTAGTACAAGTTTTACACAGCTAATAGATACACAGTTATTAATACAGATCATGAGACTACTTTTGATCTTATTCTACATAACAAAACGGTTATATTCTTTTTTGAATGTGCTTAGAAGATTGATGATCGCTTAGCTATAAAGGCCATGATGAGATGGAATACTGTTAGAAGGAAACACTACTTGGAACTGTTCATATTTTGTATATATGCTGTATGATAAGCAAATACTCTGATTCATTTCAAGGTATACCGTCAATCTATAATTACTGTTATAGAGGGTTCAGACCCCACTATGCCGGATTTATATGATAGCAACGTTTTAAAGGCTGGTTCTTTACTGAGTTAGCATTCATGAAAAAGGCAAGAACCGCTCAGGTTTTTGACACTGGAGTCATCCTGTGCCTGTGCTGTCTTCAGAAACCCTCGCCAGCAGCGGAGACCCCCTGAAAGCTCCTCTTTACATTCCCATGCATGGCGGTGTTCTGCGCATGGGCACTATGGGAAAATCGCTACTGCGCATGTGCAGAACACTCCCGGCAACAGGGGCGTAATCAGGGTGTGCGCAGCTCAGGGCTGCGTATGCGCAGTCAACTTCAACTGGCCACGACCGGCAAACATTCAGGGGGTCGCTGCTGCTGGCAGGGTTGTGAAAGGACGGTGTGGGCACAGGATGACTTCAGGGGGCTGCAGGTAAGTTAAACTCATTTTTTTCAGGCTTAATTAAGGAAACAATTGATAAAAATGATTGGAAACGATTGTGATCATTCAGGATCAATAAGCCCTACAGCTTTCTTTGTTTTTATACAATATGATCTGAATAATCTAATCAAAAATGGTTACATAGTTACATAGTTATTTGGGTTGAAAAAAGACATACGTCCATCGTGTTCAACCAGAATAGTATCATTAATAGGCATCGTTAACCTCCCTGGCGTTATGATTATTTCCATATTTCCAGATTTAGCGTCTAAAAGCCGTGCAATTTTTTCACAGGCTTTTAGACCCTAAAAAGAAGAAAAACAAATACCACAGAAAGATCTGCAGCAGCTCCTGCATACAACTCACTCAGGCACAGGATTACCGCTCTGAGCTGCAGATTTCAACCCCGAGCCCCTGACTCTGGATTACCGCTAACGAGGTTAACCATGTCCCAAAAACTGTTTTGTATGAGTGGTAGTGCACAATGATAAACTAACAGTGCAGTATTAATAAATTGGCACTTGTGTTCTCCCTCGTGTTGTCAGACAGAGGCCTTCCATGACTCTTAACGAGGACAGCTCCGATCACGAGATAGCTCAAACACTCTTTGGACAGGAATGTGTTGGAAATCAAAAATACAGTATGAAATAGGTTATATTTTTCCTCTAAGAAAATATGGGCAAACTGAAGGATAACCAAATTGTTAAATTAAATTTATCGTGTTAACTTTGCTGACTCAATACTTTTCTTAATAATTCATCCAGAAAGACATTTGACAAGATTAATTGAAATTTATATCCCTGGGCCATTTAGAGTCAAGTGACACCTTCTCAAACAAATTAAATCATCGCTGCATCTTCAAATTACTCTGAAAAGCTGTACATGTTAGATTAAAAGTAGAAAATGTTCAGTTTAAACTAAAAGTAGAAGTTAAAGCTACAGACTTAGTTCATTTAAATGAAGTATATGCATTAATAAACATTGTTTCATAGCTATAACCAGTTGGGAAGGTGAACTGTGCATACTGAATAAAACATACAAGAGATGAATGCAATGTGGCTGGGCTTGGAGAGATGGAGTTGAGTTCTGAGCAGGTATGTTGGTTTAGTGATTAAGTTGGAATTAAACTGCAAGTATCAAAATTTTGAACACCACTATAATATGTTAACTAAACTTTTATTTATATGACCCTGCCTTACAATCCCCTTTTTTATAAGGATACATGGAGTTGAAATTATATACTGTACCTACGTTCCCTGGCTCTTAATCTTGACATTGCCAATGATAGAGGAAGAGGCTGACTGTTAACACTATAGTGTTGTGAGAAGGCTGATAAAATTACTCAAATATTCCTGTGTGCTTTCTGTTTCAAACACGCATACAAAAGAGGCATACCTGTGCACTGAGGTCAGGTAATGGTACACAAACATTGAGAAAAGGAGAAAATAAGAGTAAGAGGGGAAATGACATCAGGGTTGGCTTCAATAAGAAGCACTAAAGATGGGGAATGTCAGGAAGAGTTTTCAATTTTTTACTTTATAAATTATAAAAAATCAGACTGGGGACAGTACAAAACATAGGTAATGTAAGTAAAACTAGTTTTGATTCTCCTAGTCCACAGGTGTCAAACACAAGGCCCGCGGGCCTTGCAATGTGGCCCGCACCGCGCTGTCCCATCGCCGCCACGCAGTTTGGCCTGCCCCACGCTGTCATCAGTACACAGCGCCACCGTGCAATTTTGCCTGCACCGCGCTGTCATCACTGCACGCTGCTGCGTTCCAGGATGACGCGCGGTGGCTTGTGATCTCACGCATGCGCAGATAACCTCGCGTAACCAGGTCACGCCTCCTGAATCTCGCGTGACCTGGTTACGCAAGTTATCTGCGCATGCGTGAGATCACAAGCCGCCGCGCGTCACCCTGGAACACAGCGGCGTGCAGTGATAACAGCGCGGTGCAGGCCAAATTGCGCAACAGCGCTGTGTACTGATGACAGCGTGGGGCAGGCCAAATTGCGTGGCGGCCGATATATCCGACATCCGAGGTTGCTGTGGTTGCGCGGGTGAGGTAGAAGAAGGTCAGCTCCACAGGTGGTTGTGCGGGTGGCAGAGCAGAGGGGAGAGTTAGTGTCCGGGCATACAAATACACAGCAGAAGCTGTCAGTTCCTGGCATACAATGAGCACTTCAGGTACATTCCAATATTACTGTTTTGCTTGATACCAATATTACTGTTTTGCTTGATAGCATGTGAGTTGGTTTGACAGCCCTGTTAAGGAAAAAGATTGTTCCGCTCATTTTAAATTCACATTTCTGGTTAACATTGTCAGTTTATGACTGTTCAGTAAACCATTCGGCACGCGATTTAGGCTGGGTTTTAGATTTCGGCCCCTTCTCTGTGTAATGAGGCAGCAGCAGGCTGAGCGCGGACGTTTGTTCGCGTCCGCATCAGCAGCGCAACCGCCCGCATGGTCGCATGCGGAACGCGGAGAAACGTCCACGTCCGCAGCGGTAGCACGATCCACCGTTCAGTCGCAGACCTCTCGGCGTACTCCACGTCGAGGCTGCACTCCTGGAACACCTTCACAGGCCTCATGGCATGCTGCTCGCCGAGACACCTCTCATGACAGTCTGGACCCCGTAGGGGCCGCGCGCGTGTGCAGTAGAGCCTTTTATACTCTTAGAAAGAGAGTCAGCTGACCAGCTGGTCAGCTGACCTCAGCAAGGTCCTTGAGCTGTGCTGCAAGGTCCTTGAGCCACGTTGTGATTGGTTGAATGGCTGGGCGGGCTGTTTGAGTCCAGCACAGTATAAAAGCAGGCATTCTGTCAGTTGCAAGTTGTCTGCAGTCAGCGAATACTTGTGTGTTAGCACTCAGACCCTAGTCAGATCCCAAAGTGTGCTAGAACCAGCTGGAGCTGGGGATCCACACTTAGCCAGATTCTGTTGATAGCCTAAAGTACTAATTGCATTGTATATTGTGTATGACCTTTTGCCTGTTACCTCATTATTCTCTTGTCTCCTGATTTTGTACCTCGCCAGCCCGTACCGTTACCGACTATTGGCTTGGCTTCTGACTTCCCTTGTGTTTCTCGATTCTGTACCTCTGCTCATCTGATTTCCCGTTGCTGACCTTGGCTTGACCTCTGATCTTGATTTCTGTCTGACGATTCGGTACTTCTCTGCCAGTTCTGATACCGAACCGTTTTCCGTTTGACTTCGCCCCCTTTAGTGGGTTTCCACTAAAGGGTTTACTTTGCTGAGTTCTTCTTGCGGGGAACTCAGTAACTCCTCAGCATATCATTACTGTTGAGGAACGCAATTCTGCGTTCTTATCCTAGTCGCAGAATCGCACACACTGCCCTTCCTTCCAGAGGTCACCTTCCCTCTGAGTTAACGTCAGTGTGGTGGGTTTTCCACAAGTTATCTGTTCCTTGTGTTTTCCAGAGTACGCATAAATATTTGTATTATTGGTGATGCCGCAGATCACCATATAATCAAATATATCTGTATTACTAGTGATACTGCGGATCACTAATAATCAGAAAACTCTGAAGTGTATGCACCAATCACCACATTACACTCTGATTGAGTTCGACACCCCTCTTTCATGGCCGGATTTCCGCACAGGCCACCAAGGCCGGTTCCTAGGGCGGAAACCTGCCGCCAGAAGAGCTGGGGCGGGTGTCACATACAGGCAGCCAGCAGTTCAGTTGCTGTCTGCTGCCGCGCTGTCCTCCAGTCTCTCCTGGGTGCGTGGTACAGTACACTGCACAGAGAAAAGAGCGCCCCGCCTCTCCTCTCTCACTCTGAGGGGCGGGGCTGAGCCAGCAGACCGGGAGATTTGAGCGGAAG
The DNA here is from genome assembly GCF_040937935.1 of Hyperolius riggenbachi. Taxonomy (NCBI): domain Eukaryota; kingdom Metazoa; phylum Chordata; class Amphibia; order Anura; family Hyperoliidae; genus Hyperolius; species Hyperolius riggenbachi. The sequence goes on from NC_090649.1 coordinate 389,660,315, forward strand.
GAGGAAGAGGCAGACAAGTAAGCTATGCGTGTGGAGGAGGCATTGCTGACAGCGTTAGGGAATGAGATATTGCACTGTGCACTGTAGATTAGTTGTAGCATCAGAGGGGGAGAGCTGTGTGATTGTGTGTGCAGATATTTTACTCACTTGTAGCACCCTGCCTATTGCTAAACTGCTGGAGAGAGAGTGACCAGCTGGCTAACTTCTTTCAGTGTTGTATTCATGCACGCAGCCCTGTCACTACTACTATCTTGTTTTGCCAATCAGCAGCTTTCCTCTACTCCCCCCTCCCTTACACAGAAATTAACCTTTCATTGCCTCACTGGTTTCTTTGTTACTGTCGTTTTGGTCTTGAGAGAAAAACACTATCCTCTCTATAGCACATTACAGAGTATATAGTCGTGTTAATGACTGTCCTCAAAGGTGCTCACTATCTAATCCTACCATAGTCATAGTCTAATGTCCTACCATATTATTATTATGTATTTATATAGCACTGACATCTTCTGCAGCACATTACAGAGTACACAGTCATGTCACTGACTGTCCTCAGAGGAGCTCACACTCTAATCCTACCATAGTCATATTCTAATGTCCTACCATATTATTATTATGTATTTATATAGCACTGACCTCTCCTGCAGCACATTACAGGGCACATACTCATGTCACTGACTGCCCTCAGAGGAGCTAACAATCTCATCCTACCATAGTCATAGTCTAATGTTCTACCATATTATTATGTATTTATATAGCACTGACCTCTCCTGCAGCACTTTACAGGGCACGTAGTCATGTCACTGACTGTCCTCAGAGGAGCTAACAATCTTATCCTACCATAGTCATAGTCTAATGTTCTACCATATTATTATGTATTTATATAGCACTGACCTCTCCTCCTTCAGCACTTTACAGGGCACATAGTCAGGCCACTGACTGTCCTCAGAGGAGCTCACAATCTAATCCTACCATAGTCGTAGTCTAATGTCCTACCTTATTATTACTATGTATTTATATAACACTGACATCTGCAGCACATTACAGAGTACATAGCCATGTCAGTGACTGTCCTCAGAGAAGCTCACAATCTAATCCTACCATAGTCATTGGCTATCATTCATAAAGCATTTCCGCATGTGGAAATGCTTAAAACAGCTGACTTTACCGACCACTTCGCAAAGTCAGCATTCATAAAGGCTCTTTCCACATGAAAAAATGACACTACCGGGCAGAGTGATAAATCACCGCCTTGTGCGTTGATAATCGGAACAAATGTAGCAAAATGTTAATTCATAAAGATCACCGCAAGCGGTGTGAGGTCGGGAAGTACCGCTCCCTCTGATGTGCAATGTTAGTGAATGGAGACACAGAGACCTCCCAGGCAGCTGCAGCAGAGCGGAACACGGAGAAATGTATCAACTCTGCAGCTTCCGTGTCTCCGCAAGCCTACTGCCTGCCTACCGCCAGCCTAGTTCGGGGAATCTCCGCACTGCTACCGCACATGGATACTTTTTTATGAATGCCCACCCAGAAGTCTAAAACACCGGCAGCTGTGTTTTCCCGCACTGATTCTCCATACCGACAGCACTTTCATGAATGATAGCCATAGTATAATGTCCTACCATATTATTATTATGTATTTATATAGCACTGACATCTGTAGCACATTACAGAGTACATAGTTGTGTCACTGGCTGACCTCAGTCAGTTTAATCACTATAATCTTTTAATCAGTAACCCTAACCTAATACTTAATGTTATCCCTTTTCCCATAACCCTATTCTCAAATTACTAGCCTCACCCTAAATTGCCAAAAGGCCTAGCTATTAATTTCCCCTAAACAGCTTTTGTTTCATAAATTCCATTCCCTAATATCCTGATCCTGCAGAATATCTAACCTCCTCCCTTTCCTATGTCCGATAACCCTATCTGTGGCCATTAACGAATCGATACAATTCTCCAGACATTATTGATCAAAAATGATCAGTTTTAACCACTAATGGGAAAGGCACGCTGCTATTCAATTTGATCAGATTAATGGAAAAAATCAGTTTTCCAGATCAACGTTGTCAATCTTGTTAAATTGAATAGCAGCTTTCTTTCCTTTTGTGGTCCTGAATGATAATTTTCGAAAGATTTGTATTAATTGCTACATTAACCCCGCTGTTGCCATGGGGCGGCTGGAGGTAGTGGGCCTTGGGCAGTAAAAAGTACAAATCCGGCCCTGCCCTCTTTAAGAATGGATTGGAAAAGTGAATATGGTTAAGAGCATGGAGAACCAGATTGCTTTACAACAAGATAAGTTGGAGGACTTTAATATTAAATGGGAAAAGTGGAATGAGTTTCAGGATACGGTGGAATATAGGGACATGGTAGCGATGTAGGGGAGGAGCCTCTTGTTGAGGAGGAAGAATTTATTTAATGTATTTAGTAGGTTGGGAAAGACACTATTGGAGGCTCCCATAGATTATATAACCATATGACAATAAGTATCAATTTACTATGGTAAGAATAGGAGTTCTTACCTGATAAGAAGACTCACAGGTCGAATTAGTGATAACAATTTATTTTTGTATTCGCACAGGACAACGCGTTTCGCGACCCTACAGTCGCTTCCTCAGGTCAAATAACATGCTTTAAAAAAACATAGGGATGGCACTCAGACTTAGACTCCTCAATATAAAAAACTCATTATCATAAAAAACAATGCATAATGGTGTGACATGTTCATAACACAAAGATATATACATACATATTAAAAGGAGGACCTCTCTTCGCATAACATAAATACATGTTTCTCTAAAGCAGCCAGAGTCCGAGTAGTCCCAATTTCCTGGACTGTAACATCTCTATGGATCAGCTACCGCAGAGACACATATATTCACTATATTGTAAACATCTGTATCTTACAGGCTCAACAACCATTAGGTTGTGGCTGTGATTAGCATAAACATAATTATATACATATAAATTGGAATTATTAAAACAAGGTAAAACCTAACTTTAATTACGAATCTTTAAAGTCTTTATAAATTAAATGCAGAATAAATTAAAAAACAGCAACTTTATATAATGGGTGCAACCACATTCATGTGGATATAGCATTGCCATCATGGCTATGCTTAGTATATTGGAGCATAAAAGTGTGAGAGAAAAAGACAGACATTTATACATACAAAACAAACAAAGAAATTTTAAGAAACACCATCCTACCGAACTAAGGGCCACACCACCCCTACAGGTGACCCCTGCATGCCCCACTACATCAGACAATCAATCTACAGAAGTTATCACAGCCCCAGAACCCACACACACCATACACCAGGGCAACCTGTCCACTAGAGAGGAGGTACCACAACATACCCCCGATACAAAGGATGGGGGAAACAAAAAAAGAGAACAAAAGAACAAAAGGAAGGCTACGCAGAAGAGCCAGAAATTCAACAAAATACCCCCAAGAAATCCAATCGTAAGATTGAAGAGAACAAGCCAATCGTCTTCATCCTCTAAGATCTTAAAAACTGATAGGCCGGATAGAAACCAGGGCACACCAGCTAAAAAACGTAGAATATCTGAAGAGAACGAGATATTCAGTACACCACTGGCTCAGCCTTCCAATGAGGGAACGTCAACATCCCTGGAAGAACTACTCAATCTTAGCCTATACAGTAGCCAAGAAGAATGACTAGGAGAAACCCCAAAGAAACCGTCCCCTAGAAGGAATAGTACCAGCTGGAGCAAGTCCCCAGGCAAAAATGGATCTCAACAGTTCACTCCCACAGATGTCCGAAAATATCTGACAACATCACTCCGTCAAACAAAGATCCTGATATGATGCCGACAGAACCAAGGAATCAGGGGCCCAAGGAGGACAAAACAGATTACTAAATTCTTCCTGCCCACTCAAGAACCCAGTAGCGGATCAGAATATAATACCACAGGCTGTACGTCCTCAAGTTCTTTTTTAGAACTTCCAACGATTGTAGGAAACATGCCATTACTAAGACCGCTAATTCCAAAGCCGTTGAGCCATCAAGCACAGATACATACAATTTCCCAAATGAACCTACATATGGAACTTATACAAAGCCACAGAAAAGAGGGAGCAGAGGAGGTAAGAAGAAAAGAAGATCTCTCAAACACAGAAAAAAATCAAACCTCCAAAGTAGACAATGGAGAAATGAACAAAGAAAGAATGAAATCTATCTTCAACCTGTCAACCTGTCCTCCTATAAGCTAAATCGAGCGGAGGAATCAGTTTTGAGTAGAGGCCTGTTCTTTTACCCCTCAAAAACAGCCAATCTATACGAACTTTTCGTGGATCTGAATAACTTTACGAGAACACTTACATTAAAAAGATATTTTGCTTCAAAGAAACCCTAGCAATAGAAATCTCAACCTTACGCCAATCGTTCTGAACTCTGATGCTATGGATGGATGTATGTTTTGTCAATGAAGAAGAACGTAATCTTGAACATTACATACATACTTACCTCAAAAAGAAATTTAATTTTTATCCTACCACCTATTGAGGACCATTTGTAGAAAGCTTCTATACTCAAGTCATGGAATATTTCGAGAAACTACAAACAACAGGATCCAAATACAACATCACCAGAGAAGAACAGAAAGCTACCACACAACTTAAAAACAACTCATCATTGGTTATTAGGTCAGCGGACAAAGGAGGCGGAATTGTAATTATGGATAAAAATGACTATATTAAAGAGGCAGAGAGGATCCTGGGAGACAAGGAATACTATACCATACTAGATGAAGACCCCACAGTCCTCTACACGAAAGAACTAAAAACTCTGATCGGGGCAGCCAGAGAGGAGGGTATAATCAGCAAAGCCGAAAAAGATTTCTTAATTATGGATAATCCAACTATGGCCTACTTCTTTCACCTTCCGAAAATTCACAAATCCACCAATAACCCACCAGGATGACCAATTATAGCTGGAATCAATTCTCTCCCTTCACATTTATCAGAATTGATAGATCTGCATCTAAAACCATATGTATACAAATTACCATCTTTTTTAAGAGATTCTACACAACTTCTCTCGGAACTGGAAGAAATCACCTGGAAACCTACATACAGATGGCTAATACTCGATGTAACCTCACTATACTCTAACATACATCATCATGTAGGCCTGAGAGCTATTTGGCCTTTCCTCATCCTGGACACCAACATGCCTGTGAAACAAAAACTGTATCTCATAAAAGCCACGCAGTTCTCTTTAACACATACTTCTTTCAGATTTTTTGGATACTGTTTATCTACAGAGAAGAGGCACTGCTATGGGGTGAGCTTTGCTCCAAACTATGCCAACTTAACCATGGGATTCCTAGAAAGTATTCTGCTGGGCCCGAAGAACCCCTTCTCCACCAACATCGTGTATTAACGTCGATACATAGATGATCTAATATTCATCTGGGAGGATGATAGTGGATCCATCAATGACTTTATGCAATATATGAATGATAACAACTGGGACATCTCTTTCACGTCAAACGCCAATGGAGAAAAAATAGAATACCTGGATGTAGAACTCTATGTAGAAAAGGCACTATAAAAACACGCAACCATTTTAAGACCGTTGACGCAAATTCTTATATTGACTATAGGAGCAATCACCACAAGCCCTAGAGAAATAACATACCATATTGACAATTTCCACGCATAAGAAAAAATTGTACTGAACTGAGAACCTTCGATAATCATTCTGGAGTATTAACCAACAAATTCAGACAAAAACACTTCCCGGAAATGCTAATAAAAGAAGCAAGACAAAAAGCATGTAAAACAGGAAGGCGGGCCCTTCTCAGAAAGAGAGATCACTCATCTACACCACCAGATCCTTCATCTGAAACATTATTTATCAACCGGTTTTTGAATGACCATCATACAATTAAAAACATCCTAAAGAAACATTGGCCACTGTTACTTGTTAATGATCCGCACCAGAAAAAAGAACTTGGAAATAAACCAAGATGTGCATTTAGAGGGGCGAAAACCCTAAATAAACCATCTAGCCCCAAGTAAGATAAAAATGTCCCGAGGAGCGGATGACTTTCAGACAATACTGCAGCCAGGAATCACTTGAGGAGCAGGTGAGCCCGGCTGAACTATAGCGGAAGCACACTAGATGAACAAATACTATACTGAAGTATCAGAGTTAATCTCCTGAGGAGCAGGTGATTAACACAGTACTGCAGCCGGTGGACACCTGAGGTGCAGGTGTAACAAACTGTACTGCACTAGAACTTCACCTGAGGAGCAGGTGTAAGCTACAGATCCCTCACCAGTGGCTAAGCCCACCGGTAAGGATAGAGAGGTCGGACTAGCCGAGTAAGCAACAACCGGACAGATGAGGTGCAAAGACAGGAGACTGATTCAGTGTCAATATCAGGCAGAGTCGGCAACTTGAATCAGATATGCAGAAGTACAATAAGGTAAAGAGTAAGGGATAGTCAGGAATAGCCAGAGTCATACACAGATAATAATACAATATACAATCCTAATCTTAGGTGTGAAGTCCTTGGTTTCAACACCTAGGAACTAGTCTAAGGTCTGAGCGCTAACACGTAAGTATTCACGACAGCAGACAACTTGCAACTGACCAGCAAGTCTATATATAGTCAGAGCGCTGCCCAGCACCGCCCCAGACACTCAGCTAATCCGGAGTCCGGCTGGAGTCAGCTGATCGGCCCGATCAGCTGACTCCCCTTCTGCTAGCATGAAGGTCCTGTCTCCTGGCGCGCGTACACGTAGCTCTCCACCTATGTGCAAAGGAAGGACCAGGCATGTCAGCATCATGAAGCCGCCGGCTGATATGCGGATACCGCCGCCATACCACCTGTCTTTGCAGCGGCGTCTCCGCAATCTATTACAGTACCCCCCCTGAGGAGTGGACCCCGGACACTTCCTACCGGGCTTCCCAGGGTGTAGCTCATGAAACTCTTTCTTTAAATCCTCGGCATGCATGCGAGCCTCCGGCACCCAAGATCTTTCCTCCAGCCCATACCCCTTCCAATGGACCAGGTATTGTACAGAATTCTGCACCAGACGAGAATCCAATATCTTCTCGATCTCATATTCAGGTTGGTCATCGACCATCACAGGGGGGGGGGGGGTGTAGAGGAACCCACATGCACTGCGGGCTTCAGTAAAGAAACACGGAATGATCTCACACCTCTCAGACTGGCGGGGAGATCAATTGCATATGTGACTTCATAAATTTTTCTGGACACAGGGTATGGGCCTATAAATCTGGGACCCAACTTAGGTGACGGTTGCTTCCATGCTAAATGCCGAGTAGATACCCATACCATGTCCCCTGGTGAAAACCTCCATTCTACAGATCGCCTTTTATCTGCCTGTTTCTTTTGAGTCTGAAACGCTTTCCCTAAGTTCTTCTCGACTAACACCCAAATCTCCTTTAAGGCCTTTTGCCAATCTTCTAGGGCCGGAAAAGGAGTGGAAGCCCCCGGTAGTGGAGAAAACGTGGGAGATCTCCCTGACACCACCTGAAAAGGGGAAAATCCAGAGGAAGCACTTTTCAGGTTATTATGTGCGAATTCAGCGAATGGCAAGAATTTGACCCAATCTGACTGGGCATCGGCCACATAATACCTGAGGAATTGTTCCAGGGACTGGTTAACTCTTTCGGTCTGACCATTGGTCTGTGGGTGGTAGCCTGATGAAAACGAAAGGTCCATATCTAACTGATGGCAGAGGGCTCTCCACAATTTCGACACAAACTGGACTCCCCTATTTGACACCACATTTTCCGGAATGCCATGCAGCCGGAAAACGCGCTGAATTAAGAGATCAGCTAACTCCTGGGCCGAGGGGAGTCCTTTCAATGGCACAAAATGAGCCATCTTACTGAACCTATCGACTACCACCCAAATGACCGTTTTTCCTTCAGACCTGTGGAGTTCACTCACAAAGTCCATGGACAAATGAGTCCAAGGTTCGCTTGGTATCGGTAGGGGTTGTAATGTGCCCACTGGTGCCTGACGAGAGAGCTTACTTGTAGCACAAACAGAGCACTCTCTCACAAACTCTTTACAATCAAGTGCCAGAGAAGGCCACCATACACATCTGGCTAACAGATCCTGAGTTCGGGCAGCCCCCGGATGCCCAGCATTCTTATGGGAATGAAACAGTTGTAAGAGTTTGAGGCGAAAGGGAAGTGGTACAAACATTACCCCATCAGGCTTCCCTTCAGGGATGTCCTGTTGGTAAGGTCTTAGAGTTCTCCCAAGTTTCAGTAGCTGCTAACACCACCCTTTGAGGTAATATGGTTTCAGGGGTTGAGGGATGAACTGTCTCAGGCTCGAAGCACCCAGATAGCTTTGACGTTCTTGCTACCTGGTGTATACGTTATAACAAATCTGAACCTAAAAAAGAACAAAGACCAGCGGGCCTGTCGGGGGCTAAGTCTCTTGGCCCCTTCGATGTACTCCAAGTTCTTATGATCTGTATAGACTGTGATAGTATGTTCTGCCCCTTCCAACCAATGGCGCCACTCTTCGAAGGCTAATTTAATGGCCAACAGCTCTCGATTGCCGATATCGTAGTTTCTCTCGGCAGGAGAGAATCTACGAGAGAAAGAGGCACAAGGGTGAAGTTTGCCCTGAAGCCCCGAGCGCTGAGACAGTACTGCTCCAACCCCAACCTCTGATGCATCAACCTCAACTATGAAGGGAAGGGTGACATCCACATGTCTCAGAATTGGCGCGGAGCAGAACAATTTTTTCAGAGTGGCAAAGGCAGTCTGCGCCTCTGGCGTCCAATGGTAGGGATCAGCCCCCTTCTTGGTAAGACTGGTAAGGGGTGACACTACCGTGGAGAATCCCTTAATGAATTTTCTATAGTAATTGGCAAAGCCAATAAATCTTTGGAGTGCCTTCAATCCTACAGGTTGAGGCCACTCCAAGACAGCAGAGACCTTCTCTGGATCCATAGAGAGGCCAGAAGTAGAAATAATGTATCCCAAAAAATGAACCTTAGTGACCTCGAAGAGGCACTTCTCAAGCTTCGCGTACAGCGAATTCTGTCTTAACTTTTTTAACACAAATTTAACATGTTTGCAATGTTCAGTTAGATTAGGAGAGAAAATCAGTATGTCGTCTAGATACACTAGCACGAAATTTCCCAGAACCTCCCTGAAGACCTCATTGATTAACTCCTGGAAGACGGCCGGGGCGTTACACAGCCCGAAAGGCATAACCAGGTACTCGTAATGCCCGTCGGGCGTGTTGAACGCCATCTTCCATTCGTCACCGTCCCTAATGCGTACCAGGTTGTATGCCCCATGCAGGTCTAACTTGGAGAAGATACTGGCATTGGTCACTTGAGCAAACAAATCGTCTATCAGAGGTAACAGATAGCGATTCTTCACTGTGATCTTATTTAGACCTCGATAGTCGATACAAGGTCTAAAACCACCGTCCTTTTTCTGTACAAAAAAGAACCCAGCTCCTGCCGGTGACCGGGAAGGACGGATGAAACCTTTGGCCAGATTTTCCTTAATGTACTCCTGCATTGCCAACTTTTCAGGCCCCGACAAGTTATAGAGATGACCTCTAGGGGGCATACAACCAGATCTTAATTCTATGGGACAATCGAAACTCAGATGGGGTAGGAGTTTATCTGCGGACTTCGGACAAAACACATCAGCAAACTCAGCGTACTGCACAGGTACTCATTTGACCTCTACCCTGGTGGCACAAACAGCAACTCTCTCCAAACAATGATAATGACAATGGGTCGACCAGCTCTGTAGCTGACCCGAAGCCCAGTCTATCTGAGGGGAGTGGAGTTGCAACCAGGGCATACCAAGGATAATGGTAGAGGTTGCCATTTGCAGAATGAGAAACTGTAATTTCTCCTTGTGTAACACCCCTATAGTACATGACAACAAAGGAGTCTGAGTGAGAGGTTGTCTGCATTGCAAGCGAGAGTCATCTACCGCTGTGACCAATACTTGTCGATCTAGAGAGTGTAATGGGATCCCCAATTTTTTTACAAAGTCATAGTCTATAAAGTTGGCTGACGAACCGGAGTCCATGAAAGCTTCAGTGGACGTGGTCTGACCCTCCCAGGTAATAGAACAAGGAAGGAGTAAACGATTATCGTTTAGAGGTAAAATCTGCTCGCCTAGGGTAATACCTCTGACTACACCTAGGCGGCAGCGTTTCCCGACTTCCTGGGACACTTTTGGACCATGTGACCCTCCTCTGCACAATAGAGACAAAGTCTCTCTGATCTTCTGCGGTTCTTTTCCACCTGCGTCAACCGAGAGTGTCCGACCTGCATCGGTTCGTCTGGTGGTGACGATGGTGGATAGGAGGCGTAGGAGATAGATCTTACAGCATTCCTCCCACGGGTCTGTTTCTGATAACACAACCGGCGATCAACTCGCACAGCCAACGCAATAGCTTCATCAATGGTTTTGGGTTCAGGGTGTCCCAACATTAAATCAGAGACTGCATCAGACAAGCTTGAGAGGAAACAGTCTAGCAATGCATATGATTCCCACCTAGCTGACACAGCCCACTTTCTAACTTCTGCTGCATAAACTTCTACCGAATTTCGGCCCTGCCTGAGAGCTTTGAGTTTCCTCTCAGCAGTGATCGAAATATCCAGATCATCATATATTATGGCCATAGCCTTGAAAAACTCCTGGACTGAGGAGAGGGCCTCATGTTCAGGTGGAAGGCTATACGCCCAAGTTTGCGAATCTCCTGACAACAGGGTTTTTATAAATATCACCCTTTGGTGCTCTGAACCTGACAAATTAGGCCTTAATTCAAAATAAGAAAGCACACGATTCCTAAAGTTTTGAAAGTCAGATCTATGCCCTGAAAACTTCTCGGGTACTGACATGCGAAGATCTGTGACGGAAGGGGATCGCACTGCATTAACAGCCGATTGAAGGACCTGCACTGACCCAGGCAATTGTGTGATCTGAGTCTGTTAAGAGTCAATCACCCCGATGAGGTTATTCACCGAGGCAGCTAGGCCTTCAACTTGGCTGCGTAGTGCGTCCATAATGTTTTGGGTCTGCTGTTCTGTAACGATCGGTGTCAGCAAGAACAGATTTTTCTGATTATTGGGGATCTGCAGTATCACCAATAATACAGATTTTACACCTGATTATGTGATGATCTGCAGAATCACCAATAATACAAGTATAGCAAACACACAAGGCGCTGATAAGAATGTAGGTGTTTGGTGCAACAAACTGTTATGAAAGTCTCCCGAGGAGCGGGTGACTTTCAGACAATACTGCAGCCAGGAATCACTTGAGGAGCAGGTGAACCCCGGCTGAACTATAGCGGAAGCACAATAGATGAACAAATACTATACTGAAGTATCAGAGTTAATCTCCTGAGGAGCAGGTGATTAACACAGTACGGCAGTCGGTGGACACCTGAGGTGCAGGTGTAACAAACTGTACTGCACTAGAACTTCACCTGAGGAGCAGGTGCAAGCTACAGATCCCTCACCAGTGGCTAAGCCCACCGGTGAGGATAGAGAGGTCAGACTAGCCGAGTAAGCAACAAGCGGACAGATGAGGTACAAAGACAGGAGACTGATTCAGTGTCAATATCAGGCAGAGTCGGCAACTTGAATCAGATAGGCAGACGTACAATAACGTAAAGAGTAAGGGATAGTCAGGAATAGCCAGAGTCATACACAGATAATAATACAATATACAATCCTAATCTTAGGTGTGAAGTCCTTGGTTTCAACACCTGGGAACAAATCTAAGGTCTGAGCGCTAACACATAAGTATTCACGACAGCAGACAACTTGCAACTGACCAGCAAGTCTATATATAGTCAGAGCGCTGCCCAGCCGATCAGCTGACTCCCCTTCTGCTAGCATAAAGGTCCTGTCTCCTGGCACGCGCACGTGTAGCTCTCCACCTATGTGCAAAGGAAGGACCATCATCATGAAGCCGCGCGGCAGAAGCCGCCGGCTGATATGCGGATACCGCCACTAGTGGTGCTCAAATACCCCTTTTTAAAATTCGAGTTTGGTCGAATTCGAATAGTAAATTATTCGAGGTCAGTCGAATATTTGAGTCGAATAAATTTTACTATTCGATTCGACCTCGGACTTCGAGCTCACTATTCGAGTCGGTATTCGAGCTCATTATTCGAGCTGACTATTCGAATTGGCCTTAAATAGCTTCCCAACACTTGTTTTGAGGGTGAATGATGCAAGAAACATATTTTTTTCCAAGTAACAACAGCAAGTGATTATGTGGGGATGTTCCTTTAAAAAAAAAAAGGTGAAAAGAGAAGTTGTGTCCAGAATTTTGTTCAGTACTGTATATACTTCTTCTTCTTCTTCTTCTTTATCTTCTATATCTTCTTCTTCTTCTTCTATATCTTCTTCTATATCTTCTTCTTCTTCTTCTTCTATATTGTCTTCTTCTTCTTCTTCTTCTTCTTCTTCTTCTTCTTCATCTTCATCTTCTTCATCTTCATCTTCTTCATCTTCTTCTTCATCTTCTTCTTCTTCATCTTCTTCATCTTCTTCTTCATCTTCTTCATCTTCATCTTCTTCATCTTCATCTTCTTCATCTTCTTCTTCATCTTCTTCTTCTTCATCTTCTTCATCTTCTTCTTCATCTTCTTCATCTTCATCTTCTTCATCTTCTTCTTCATCTTCTTCATCTTCTTCTTCTTCATCTTCTTCATCTTCTTCTTCATCTTCTTCATCTTCATCTTCTTCATCTTCTTCATCATCTTCTTCTTCTTCTTCTTCTTCTTCTTCTTCATCTTCTTCTTCTTCATCTTCTTCTATATCGTCTTCTTCTTCACTTATTTCTCTTTTCATTTTTTTTTTTTTAAAGAAATGCAGCTATTTTTGAGCGTAACAACAAATAGCTGGTGGCGCACGCATGTTGGAAGCGCCATTGTATGTGCTCCCTGGCAGTGGAAACACACAGACAGCAGGAGGTAAATTCAGCAGCAGGAGGAGGAGGATGAGTGTGTGGCAGCATGCAGTCAATGAGGCAGGCAGCGTGACATAATAGCCCTGGTACCTAGTGTTGATACCAGGGCTGTAAATAAACACAACAGGAGGTCCCAGACAGCGGTCGTGCAGCCCACATTGTGTCCAATACACAACTGGGACAACACAGTTTTCAACCCGGGCACCTCAGAAAAATTAAACCTTTTTTTGTAATGGTTTTGTAGTTTTGGTTTTACAACCAATTACACAGATATATAGCTATTTTTTGACGTAATAGCTGGTGGCAGTGTGGCAGCAGAAGGTAATTCTGTGTACCCTAGCAGTGGGAAACACAGACAGACAGCAGCAGCAGGAGGAATGGAGGAGTAGTGTGAGTGTGGCAGCAGGTAGGCAGCGTGACATAATAGCCCTGGTACCTAGCGGTGATACCAGGGCTGTAAATAAACACAACAGGAGGTCCCAGACAGCGGTCGTGCAGCCCACATTGTGTCCAATACACAACTGGGACAACACAGTTTTCAACCCGGGCACCTCAGAAAAATTAAACCTTTTTTTGTAATGGTTTTGTAGTTTTGGTTTTACAACCAATTACACAGATATATAGCTATTGTTTGACGTAATAGCTGGTGGCAGAGTGGCAGCAGAAGGTAAATCTGTGTACCCTGGCAGTGGGAAACACAGACAGACAGCAGCAGCAGCACACAGCAGCCCACTGTAGGTGTAAAATGTGTGGCTGCAGGCGACGTAATAGTCAAAGTGAACCAGGCTGGCTTAGTGAGCAGGAGCCAGGAGGTGGTAAAGGGTGGTAAGGCACATTAACGATGGTTCTTAGCCAGTTCATGTCCCCCTCTCGCCGACAACAGGGGCCAGGAACTCGCCTTCCACCCACGCCTGGTTCATCTTGAGAAACGTCAGTCTGTCCACAGACTTGTGAGACAGACGTGAGCGTTTCTCGGTGACCACGCCACCAGCTGCACTGAAGCAGCGCTCGGACAGCACGCTGGAAGGGGGGCAGGACAGCACTTCCAGGGCGTACTGCGCCAGCTCGCTCCAGATCTCCAGGCGCTTGACCCAATACTCCATGGGATCAACAGGGGCATCGCTGTCAAGCCCGCTGTAGGACCCCATGTAGTCAGCCACCATGCGGGTCAGGCGCTGGCTGTGACCGGAGGAGGATGCTGCTGCATGCACCTCCTCTCTAGTCACTGCTGCCGGAGCCTCTACAGTCCTGTAGAGCTCGTGGCTGAGAGACAGCAGGTCTGTGGGGCGCTTGCTGCTGCTGGATGCAGGCACCTGCTGCTGCCTGTGTGCTGGCTGCTGGACAGTGGGGGTGGAAGGCTGGGGGAAGGCTTCCTCCAAGCGCTCAACAAGGGCCTGCTGCAAGCTCCTTATTTGTTGCGCTGGGTCTCCTCCTGCAGGCGGCAGGAACTGGCTCAACTTCCCCTTGAGGCGTGGGTCCAACATCATGCTGATCCAGATGTCCTCCCTCTGCTTTATCTGGATCACCCTGGGGTCCCTGCGCAGGCACGTCAGCATGTGCGCTGCCATTGGGAAGAGGCGGGCCACGTCTGCTGGCACATCGACGGCAGTGCTGCTGTCCTCATCCTCCTCCTCTGCCTCGTCAGCCTCATCCTCTCTCCACCCCCGCACCAACTCAGCTGCACTGTGCTGCTCCCCCTCATCAGCAGCAAGGTCAGGGACCTCCACCAAGTCCTCCTCCTCCTCCCCCTCAGAGGTGGACTGTGCAGCTGCTTGCCGCTCCTGCTGGTCCAAGGCTGCCGCTCCCTGTTCCAGCAAAGCATCGAGGGCCCTGTTCAGCAGACAAACCAGGGGCACCCACTCGCAGAGCATAGCATGGTCCCTGCTCACCATGTTGGTGGCCTGCAGAAAGGGAGCCAGCACTAAGCACACCTGCTGCATGTGCCTCCAGTCATCATCGGGGACGATGGACGGGATGTTGCTGGTCTTGTCCCTTCTCTGAGCGGCGGAAACAGTGGCCAGGGCAAGGTACTGTTTGACAGCGCGCTTCTGTTCAACCAGACGCTCCAACATCGCCAGGGTGGAGTTCCAGCGAGTCGGAACGTCAATGATCAGCCGATGGCGTGGCAGATCCAGCTCCTTTTGCACGTCTTCCAGGCTCGCACAGGCTGCAGCCGAGCGCCGGAAGTGACGCACAACGTTCCTTGCCGTTTCCAGCAGTTCGCCCATCCCCTAGTAGGTGCGCAGGAACTTCTGCACCACCAGGTTCAGCACGTGGGCAAGACAGGGGATGTGGGTCAGGTTTCCCCTGTCTATTGCGGCAACCAGATTGGCACCATTGTCGGCCACCACCTCTCCGACTCTGAGGCCTCTGGGGGTCAGCCAAATCCTCTCCTGCTCCTGGAGTTTGGCCAACACATGGGTTGCCGTCAGCTTGGTCTTCCCAAGGCTGACCAAGTGCAGCAGCGCTTGGCAGTGGCGGGCCTTCACGCTGCTGCTGAGGCGGGGGGTTTGGCCAGGTGTGCCGGAGGATGGCAGAGGATCGGAGGAACCTGCTGCAGTTCCCCTGACCCTGCGGGGTGGCACCACCCACTGTGTTGCTGCTGCTGCTGTGCCCGCTGTTGCTCTCCCATCCTCACCCCCTTCCACCAAGCTGACCCAGTGGACAGTGAAGGACAGGTAGCGGCCTGTCCCGAAGCGGCTGCTCCAGGAGTCCATGGTGACGTGGACCCTTTCACCAACCGCGTGCTCCAGCCCTCGCTCCACATTGGCCATCACAAAGCGGTGCAGTGCAGGAATGGCCTTGCGGGCAAAGAAGTGTCTGCTGGGGAGCTGCCAGTCTGGGGCTGCGCAAGCAAGCAGCGCACGAATGTCGCTCCCATCCTGCACGAGCGTGTACGGCAGGAGTTGGGAGCACATGGCCCGTGCCAGCAAGCCGTTCAGCTGCCGCACGCGACGGCTGCTGGGAGGCAGAGCCCTAACCACCCCCTGGAAGGACTCGCTCAAAAGGCTCTGGCATGGCCTTTGCTGGCACGGGAATCAGCAGACACAGCGGAGGAGGCCACTGAGGACTGGCTGCCAGAACAGGCCTCAGTGTCGGCGGCTGGAGTTGCAGAGGGGGGAGGAGCAGTGCGTTTCCGCACTCCTGCTGGTGCTGCTGGAGGAGCAGGAGGGCGGGTGGCTGCTGTTGCTGCTGCTGCTGCTGAAGGCTGTGCAGTGATGGGTGTGGTGCCACTGCCAGCACCAGATGCCTTCAGCCTCTGGAACTCCTCATGCTGGTGGAAATGTTTCGCAGCAAGGTGGTTGATGAGCGAGCTGGTGCTGAACTTTAAGGGGTCTGCACCTCTGCTCAACTTCCGCTGACAGTGGTTGCAAGTGGCGTACTTGCTGTACACTGTGGGCATGGTGAAAAAACGCCAGATTGGTGACAAAAACGACCCCCTACGGCATGGAACCGCTGCTGCCTGTCTCCCTGTGGTGGTTGGGGGGGGGGGGCTTGGGTGCGGCTGGTGGTGGTACTGGCAGATGCTGCTGCTGCTGAGCCTGAGACACCAGCAGGCTGTGGGACCTGCCTACTGCTGCCAATGCTTGCAATGATGCGCCTCCTTGCAAGGCCCACAAGCGCATCCTCCTCCTCCTCCTCAGAGCTGCTGAGGACGACATCCCCTGGAGGTGGTGGCACCCAGTCTCTGTCTGTCACCGTGTCATCATCATCCTCCCCCTCCTGAAACATGTCCTGCTGGGATGATGACCCCCCAAACTCCTCTCCTGATGCATGGATGGGCTGCTTGACTGTCGCCACAGTCTTGCTGTCCAATCCCTCATCCCCCAAAGTGCCCATCAGCATCTCCTCCTCAAAATTGACAACAACAGCAGACAATACCCTGATGGTGCCTGGGGTAAAAATACTGCTGAGTGACAAGTCGCCAACTTGTGACGGTGAACTGGCCTCCTCCTCCCCCCCAGGCCCTGCTGGGCGGCTGCTGCGAACAGGGGTGGTGGTGGTGGTGGTGGTGGTGAGGGTGGAGGCCTCGGATGCAGAGCTGATGGCGGGCTGCTCATCCTCCGTCATGAGTTGCACCACAGTGTCTGCATCCTTTTCCTCAATGGGACGTTTCCGACCCGGCTGGAGGAAAATCGGAGCAGGTGCTACACGCTGCTGCTGCTGTGTCTCTGCAGCGTGAGTTGCAGATGCTCCTGCTGGGCGGCGCCCAAGGCGTCCACGGCCAGTGGCTATGGGAGGAATGTTAGCCACTGACGCTGCTGCTGCTGCTGCGGAACTGTGCATGGTGGCGCAGCCGCGGCCTGCCACAATGCTGCTCCCTCTCCTCCTGATTCCCTTGCTGCCCTTCCCCTTGCCCAAACCGCGCTGGCTGCCACTTCCAGACATCTTCGATGATTTGGGCGTATAGACAAAAGTTTTTTAAAAGGGCGGGTGAAAAGTGGGGTACTTTAATGGAGTGGGTTGGTGGGTGAGGTGACTGAGTGAGTGTCCCTAGTACAGTAAGTAAGTAGTAACAGTCAGGAAGTACAACTAGCAGTTACAATAATCAATCAGTAATCAGAAGGAAATAGAGTGTGTGTAGTGTGTACACAGACAGTGAGTGCACACACGCAGGAGCTAGTAGCCTATGAACAGTGACTGAGTGTCCTAGACTCCTAGTACAGTAAGAGTAACAAGTAGTAACAGTAAGTAACTAACTAATTACAATAATCAATCAGTAATCAGAAGGAAATAGAGTGTGTGTAGTGTGTACACAGACAGTGAGTGCACACACGCAGGAGCTAGTAGCCTATGAACAGTGACTGAGTGTCCTAGACTCCTAGTACAGTAAGAGTAACAAGTAGTAACAGTAAGTAACTAACTAATTACAATAATCAATCACTAATCAGAAGGAAATAGAGTGTGTGTAGTGTGTACACAGACAGTGAGTGCACACACGCAGGAGCTAGTAGCCTATGAACAGTGACTGAGTGTCCTAGACTCCTAGTACAGTAAGAGTAACAAGTAGTAACAGTAAGTAACTAACTAATTACAATAATCAATCACTAATCAGAAGGAAATAGAGTGTGTGTAGTGTGTACACAGACAGTGAGTGCACACACGCAGGAGCTAGTAGCCTATGAACAGTGACTGAGTGTCCTAGACTCCTAGTACAGTAAGAGTAACAAGTAGTAACAGTAAGTAACTAATTACAATAATCAATCACTAATCAGAAGGAAATAGAGTGTGTGTGTACAAGACAGTGAGTACACACACGCAGGAGCTAGTAGCCTTAGCCTTAGCCTATGAACAGTGACAGTGAGTGTCCTAGCCTAACTACAATACTAAATACAGAATCAATCAGTAGTAAAGGACAGCAGCAGAAATACTGGTATAGATGAGAGAAATATACTAACAGAGGACAGGAGAGAACAGCTGCCCACACAGGCAGGCCCTGAGGCCTAAAGCTGTGTAAGCCTGCAGCAGCTGTGTCTCTGTCTATGTAACACAAAAGCTACTAACTAAAATACAATGTCTATCTAACTAACAACAATATAGGTGTATATAGGAGGTGTATGTGAGCAAAAACGCTAGGTAAATGAACACAATAGAGCTCTTGCTAAGCCAAAGCACAAAGGAGCAACTCTCTCTCTGTACAAGTCTCAGGCAAGCACGGAGAAACCTAACATGGCGGCCGCTATTTATAGGGTAGGGGCTGGCCAGGGTCCCCCTCTGTGATTGGCTGCCGTCAGAGGGCCTGGGAGCCCTCTGATTGGCTCTAAGGACATCAATCTGGGCTATGACGCTATTCGAGCTCGGTACCGAGCTCGAATAGCGCCCTTTGCTCGAATAGCTCGAATAGTGAATGGGCTATTCGAGTGTACTCGAATACCCCATTCGAATAGCTCTAGCTATTCGGAGCTCGAATACCGAGCTCGAATAGCTGAGAAAGAGCTCGAATATTCGAGCTACTCGAATATTCGAGCTCTGCTGAGCACCACTGACCGCCACCATACCGCCTGTCTTTGCGGCGGCGTCTCCGCAATCTATTACAGTACCCCCCCCCACCCCCACCCCCCTGAGGAGTGGACCCCGGACACTTCCTACCGGGCTTCCCAGGGTGTAGCTCATGAAACTCTTTCTTTAAATCCTCGGCATGCATGCGAGCCTCCGGCACCCAAGATCTTTCCTCCAGCCCATACCCCTTCCAATGGACCAGGTATTGTACAGAATTCTGCACCAGACGAGAATCCAATATCTTCTCGATCTCATATTCAGGTTGGTCATCGACCATCACGGGGGGAGAGGAACCCACATGCACTGCGGGCTCCAGTAAAGAAACATGCAATGATCTCACACCTCTCATGCTGGCTGGGAGATCAATTGCATATGTGACTTCATTAATCAATGATCATTAATCATCAAAAGCTCTCCACCTATATGCAAAGGAAGGACCAGGCATGTCAGTATCATGAAGCTGCACGGCAGACGCCGCCGGCTGATATGCGGATACCGCCGCCATACCGCCTGTCTTTGCGGCGGCGTCTCCACAATCTATTACAGAGACACATAACCTTGACCCCACAACATTAACCACCCTGGCGTTCTATTAAGATCGCCAGGGCGGCTGCGGGAGGGTTTTTTTTTAAATAAAAAAAAAACTATTTCATGCAGCCAACTGAAAGTTGGCTGCATGAAAGCCCACTAGAGGGCGCTCCGGAGGCGTTCTTCCGATCGCCTCCGGCGCCCAGAATAAACAAGGAAGGCCGCAATGAGCGGCCTTCCTTGTTTTGCTTACATCGTCGCCACAGCGACGAGCGGAGTGACGTCATGGACGTCAGCCGACGTCCTGACGTCAGCCGCCTCCGATCCAGCCCTTAGCGCTGGCCGGAACTTTTTGTTCCGGCTACGCTGGGCTTAGGCGGCTGGGGGGACCCTCTTTCGCCGCTGCTCGCGGCGGATCGCCGCAGAGCGGCGGCGATCAGGCAGCACACGCGGCTGGCAAAGTGCCGGCTGCGTGTGCTGCTCTTTATTTGAAGAAAATCGGCCCAGCAGGGCCTGAGCGGCAGCCTCCGGCGGTGATGGACGATCTGAGCTCGTCCATACCGCCCGGCTGGTTAACTATATGTCCCATAGAACATATACCCGAGGATACTACTGAGGTATTTAAGCTAAAGACATTACAACCGGATGGACTGAACATTTGCTTGGAACATAATTTCTGATTTCACATGATAATACACAATTTTTTAGCTTATATGCTGTTTCTTCTTATTGTGAAACTACTACCCAACTTTCCAATCCCTAATCTTAAAATTTAGGGCACTTACGCTACCACCTTCCTATATAGTATAAGTAAGTTGACATACACACGTACATTTTGAGCCTAGCACCTGCCTTCCCCCACCTTCCCCCTCCCCCCACCGTCTCCTCCATGGGGAGTCCACCTCCCCCCCCCCTTTTCCCCCCTTCCCCCTCCCCTCTTTACTCCCCTGTTTCCCCCCCCCCCCCCCTCCACCCCTATCCTACAAACCCCATCCTACCTCCTCCTACCTTGAAACCTGGTTCATCCCTTCCAACATTCCTATTCTCCATTTCATGTCTGACAAGTAGACCCCAGTCCTCCTCTGGTTACACACGCTTAGGTACACTGCACAATACGGTACCTCTTTAAATTCTGTTTTATGGTTTATATATATATATATATATATATATATATATAAATAATATATATATATACACAAATATTTTATTTCATACAAACTCTCAAATTTCATATCTATTCTATTATTCTAATTTATCAGCAGCCTCTCATAATCCCCCCCCCCCCCCTTTCATTCCCCTTTTTCCATATTCCTTATAGGCACGTTCAATGCCACTTATACTATGGCTGCTGCACTCGTCTAACTTTCATAGTCCCCTCAGGCCACACACAGTACGGCCGCCAGTAATTTCATACACATGGGAGGAAAAATTCCCTGTGACCTCCCAAATATGGCCACCGCGACTACATGCAGCCGCCGAGAGTAAACGCGGCCACACACAATATGGCCGCCACTCCCACCTCCCCAATATGGCCGCTGAAACAGCATGCGGCCATACGTATTACGGCCACCACTTCCCCCACTCAGGAAGTGATGTTGGAACCCGACGTCATGTGACCCACCCACCGATGCCGGCTCCCCGCCTGTCATTTAACTTAAACCCCGCGTGGCGTCCGGCGCTTACGGCGCCCACTCTAAGACACTCTAGGCTTTTAGGTAAATGTTGCCTTCCACCTTGCCCCGAATATGTTAGCTACATTAAGACCATTATCCTACCCATAGCACCAACCAACTCCAACATAACTCCCAGGGCCGGATTTACCATAAGGCACTGTAGGCACGTGCCTACAGGCGCCTGATGACGGAAAGGCAGCTCATTCCCCTCTACTAGTGCCTCCCTATCTCTTTCCCTATGCAGAGTCCCGAGCAGAGGATAAATGAGAGGTTACATTCCAATGACGAGATCTCCCTTCAGCCCCACTAGATACTGAGGGTACCTCTAGCTACCTAATGCTAAGGGGCACCTGTAGTTACCTATGACGGGCAAAGGAAGTAAGGGAGAGGTGACAGCTGGGCCAGCCAGCACACTTGTGGTGCAGTTTAATGGGGGTTTGTAGGTTCATGGGGCCAGATTTATCAAGAGTGTCTGAGACAAAATATTAGTAGGTTTTAAGAAATCCGTGCAGAACTGTCTCAGACATCCATAACTGTCTCAGAAATCACTAGCTATTGCAGATTCTTTCTTAAACTGTAAGGAATAGAAGGAGCTAGGAAGGTCTCTCAGGCACTGCAGTGTGTGAGGGGAATTGCTGTTGCTGAGGTAACCAACACACCTGCTGTCAGCAAGCTCTGAGTGAGGGGGGAGGAGCCCTCCACAAATCACATTAGACTGCACTATCTGAAGAACTGCTAATGAGCACTTCTTATCTGCAGCAGTTAAGGAATGGATTTGCACTTTTCTTAACTGTAGTGTAGCTCTAGAAATCCACCCTAAACTGCCGCTATTACATAGGCTTTGGGTAGTTTCTTACTATCATGCAGAACTGTTCTTCTGCTGGTTAGAACAGTTTTAGAAGAAAAAACTGTCGGTAATGCGTTGATAAATCTCCCCCATGGAGGGTGAAGTCTAGGGCACCAGGGCATCTGTGCCTATAGGCTCCTCTGATGTAAATCCGGGCCTGATAACTCCCCATTTCTCACACTTTTATGCACCAATATACTAAGCATAGCCATGAGGACAATGCGATATCCACATGAATGTGGTTGCACCCATTATATAAAGTTGCTGTTTTTTAATTTATTCTGCATTTAATTTATAAAGACTTTGAAGATTCATAATTAAAGTTAGGTTTTACCTTGTTTTAATAATTCCAATTTAAATGTATATAATTATGTTTATGCTAATCACAGCCACAACCTAATGGTTGTTGAGCCTGTGAGATACAGTGGTTTACAATATAGTGAATATATGTGTCTCTGCGGTAGCTGATCCCTAGAGATGTTACAGTCCAGGAAATTGGGACTACTCGGACTCTGGCTGCATCAGAGAAACATGTATTTATGTTATGCGAAGAGAGGTCCTCCTTTTAATATGTATGTATATAGCTTTGTGTTATGAACATGTCACACCATTATGCATTGTTTTTTATGATAATGAGTTTTTTATATTGAGGAGACTAAGTCTGAGTGTCATCCCTATGTTTTTTTAAAGCACATTATTTGACCTGATAAAGCAACTGTAGGGTCGCGAAACGCGTTGTCCTGTGCGAATACAAAAATAAATTGTTATTACTAATTCGACCTGTGAGTCTTCTTATCAGGTAAGAAATTAATATTCATTGTCATATGGATATATAATCTATGGGCGCCGCCCTCCAATAGTGTCCTTTGCTAGAAATATTCACCCTACTTTGTAGGGTATTCGCTACTATAACCATAGGGCGAAATTCTTCTGGAGCCGCGACCTACAAGGCCGAGTGGAGAAGGTTTTTCTCCACATGCGCAGATCAGTGGTTTCCGTCAAAAGAACCCACAATTGTGAGTATAATACGATCTATTTAGATACAATTGCTATTACGTTAATACACGATAGTGGGCTCCCAGTGTCCTTGTGTTTTTTGTTTTTACCAGTTTGATTTAGTAGGTTGGGAGTCCTTTTGGATGTTATGTTATGGGTTGGATTTGGTGAGAATTCTGTTCTGTATTAAGGAAACTTTTGTAAAATTTGGGGAAGAGAGTAGTGTTATTAAGTTGGAGTTAATTGTTGCTCATGGAACTTTGCTTTTTTTTTTCAATAAACTACATACAGTATATATATATATATATATATATATATATATATATATATATATATATATATATATATATACACGAGTTTTATCTTCTGAATGACACGTTTTCTTTTTTCTCTTAAAGCACACCTGAACTGCACTCAAAACTGGGGATTTTAAATTATCCCGGGCTTCTTCCAGCCTCTTGTAGTCCATCAGGTCCCTCGGCCTCCTCTGGGTCCCCTTAGTTCTTTCGCTGGCAGCTCAGTAAGATCTACATCTGGAACTCCAGTCCCGCCTATTGCGCATGCGCAGTACTGTTTGTGCGCTCTTCTTGATCGCAAAGTGAAAAACAAATAAAGAGTGATTATTCACAAGATACATTTTGTGTACCAAACTGTGTGTGTAGTGAACATGAGAAGCGGAGAAGTTTGTAGCTTACAGGTAGAGATGCTCAATGAGATGCTAATAAAAAAAAATATGCAAATGTTATCTTAGTTTTATGCAAATTTATGCAGCTTGAATTGGTGCCAAATTAATGCAGTAGCTGATGATTTTGATTGGGCCGATTCCAGGCTGCATGTATTTCTTTGTATAGAATGAACATACAATGTACATTAACTTGAAATCATTAGCATTTCATTGACTATTTCTACTCGCAGACAGAAGAAGTTGCATATTGTAGGACCTAATCTCAATTTTTGTAACAGAAAATAATAGACTTTAGAGGTCTTAACCACTTAAGCAGCAGCGCTGTGACGTAGATCGGCGATCCCCGGCCTCTGATTGGCCGAGGATCACTGGCATCTGATAGGCAGAAGCCTATCCTATCAGGCGCAGGACGGATATCCGTCCTGCGCCGCTCAGAGGGGAAGGGAGAGGGAGGGAACGGAGGTGAGGCCAGAAAACGCTGTGGAGGGGGGCTTTGAGGAGCCCCCCCTCCGCAAATCAATAATAGCCGGCGGCGATCAGACCCCCCCAGCAGGACATCCCCCTAGTGGGGAAAGAAGGGTGGAAGTCGGATTGCCCAGGCACATACCTGATCTGTGCTGCGGGCTGTAGAGCCCACGCAGCACCGATCACTGGAATATCCCCTGGTCCTTAAAGTGAACCTTAAGTGTCCAAAAAAAATTGAGTTTTACTCACCTGGGGCTTACCTCAGCCCCCTGCAGCTGATCGGTGCCCACGACGAGTCGCTCTGATGCTCCGGGTCCCGCTGGCGGCCACTTCCGGTTTCGCCGTCAGGACCCGTCAGGCTGGGGAACGCGGCTGATACTACGCGTTCCCAGCCAAAATAGCACCCCTATGCGGCCATATGTCCGCATAGGCACCCGTATGCGGACATATGGCCGCATAGGGGTGCTATTTTGGCTGGGAACGCGTAGTATCAGCCGCGTTCCCCAGCCTGACGGGTCCTGACGGCGAAACCGGAAGTGGCCGCCAGCGGGACCTGGAGCATCAGAGCGACTCGTCGTGGGCACCGATCAGCTGCAGGGGGCTGAGGTAAGCCCCAGGTGAGTAAAACTCAATTTTTTTGGGACACTTAAGGTTCACTTTAAGTGGTTAAAGTGGATCCGAGATGAACTTTTACACATTGCATAATTGTGTTCCTTTCCTATTGTTTATAATTCATTCCTCAAGCCAAATACTTTTTTGTTTTTGTTTTAATACTCTAATTCCCTATAAACTAAACAAGCCACGCCCACAGGTTTTCAGAGACTGTAGCAAGGGCTCATGGGAGCTCAGTCTGGGCAGGAGGAGGGGGAGGTATTACTAGCCAGAGATTTCAGAGGCAGAGGGGAGGAGGGAGGAGAGGGGATTAGGTTTTTTTCACAGGCTGAGTGCTCAAGATACAGATAAGCCTGCCTCTGTGTAATGTTTACAAACAACATGGCTGCTTTCATTGTATCACAGGATTAAATAATCATATTCTATTAAAGCTGTTTGCAGCTAGATTTGCTGTGTAAACTATCTAAACTTTAGATAAGATATATAGACAAGTTACTTGTTATAGTTAGTTTTTCATCTCAGATCCGCTTTAAAGAGAAACCGTGACCAAGAATTGAACTTCATCCCAATCAGTAGCTGATACCCCCTTTTACATGAGAAATATATTCCTTTTCACAAAC